>NW_008586249.1:33623-33859 GCF_000691845.1 Merops nubicus | reverse complement strand
CCGGACACACACAGGACATGGCGCCGGCGCCCCCCAGTGCCCGGGCCCGCCTGGCCGCCTCTCCTGAGCGGGGAGGGCGGGAACGGCTCCGCGCCTGGACGCGCTTGACAGCAGCGGTGGAACCCCTCTTGTCCCGCGCCTTTAGGGGTGTTGCGCCGCTGGCGTGTCCCCCTTCCGTGTCGCCTAGGCTCCCGATGCAGGAGGAGACGAGTGTGCGCTTTCGGACGGTGCCCGTA
>NW_008586249.1:11864-33601 GCF_000691845.1 Merops nubicus | reverse complement strand
CCCGGGCAGCTGGCTAGCTAGAGCGCAGTGCGCAACAAGGTTGTAGGGAATGGAGCTTTTCTTGCATCGCTGCTATAAATATTAATTTTCTTAGTAGGAATGGACAGGGAAGTCCATCTTGCTATTCTGTATTTAGTACTTTGTTTTGGATATTCTTCAAGGAGGCTAATTGTAGGCAGTTGGACCAGATGATCATTGTAGGTCCCTTCCGACTGAAATAGTCTTCTGCCCTTGGTTGGCCCCTGAGGAGTTTGCTTGTTTACAGCTCTGGAACATTCCTTCATGGTCTGCTTTAAAGAATTAAAAAAGACACTACTATTCTATCTTAAATGCTGCCTCCTTTGATCCATCTGTGTGGGATTCAGTACTTACTTACTTCAGCTTTTTCTTTCTGGTAGCATCAAAGTCATCTTTCAAGTAGTCTTTGTTTTACATCAGCTGAATTCACCTAGAAGACCTTTAAACCTTTTAATGTCAGCATATCTTTATCATTATGAAGTGGGTTGTGCTCTTAACATACTTGAAACGGTCCTGTTGTTTTGTGGGGGGAAATACTGCCTCCTTCATTATCCTCCTTCGCTAGTAATTTATCTTGCCACTGTGTTCTTTGGCCTTCCTCTCCTGCTTGTTACTCTGCTACTCTGGATACCCTTTCTTCCTGTCTACCTCTCTGGCAGCTGAGGTGGTCCAACTGTTTGCTTCTGTCAAAAGGGGAAGGTACTGCTCCCTCTTCACTTCTATTGTGCTGCTCTACTCAAACTCTCTTATTTGTGCTCTCTGTAGTATTTGGTTAAATGAGTTTAACTGGATCACAGAGGAATCTGATAAGCTTCTGAGCTGGTCTGAAATTTGTGTTCTGTAATGAGGAGGGATGAGCTGAGGAATGTAACTGTCCCCTCTCAGCAGCAGTTGGTTATCTTATATAGAATTTAATGCACAACTCTGTAGTATTTGTGACAGGTTTCAGGATAGCTTTTGGCCGCTTCTTAGAAGAACAACGTCCTCCTACTCGATAATGTTGTGGTTTTTGCTCCTGTGTTAGGAGCCTGTTGCTTCTTTTTGCTGTCAGCGGCTTGAGTGTAGCTTTGTTACTGTTAACGATTCACCCAGAGCAAAAACTTTCCCATTATTTGCTTTGCATTCCAAGATCTGGCTTAGCTAATTGCTTGTGGTGGCAGCTTTCTATCTTCCTGTCATCTTCAAAACTATCAAGTTAGATACTTAAGTTCCTGCATGTAATTGTCAAATGCTCAAGAATTTTCTGGCGTAACATGTCACGTTCACCTGTAGTGTCTTTGGAGTGTGAACTGTTAAGATAATGTCTTTCTGTGCTCTTGTACAGTCCCTAACACAAGGGAACTCTAATCTGCATAGATAATTTCCACTGTTATTATTGTACTTTATTATCTCCTCATCTCTTTCTTTTGCTTTATTTCTTTCTTTTCAAAGTGTTTGTCTCTGCCCTTTTCCTCCTTCTCACTGTTAAATGTGGAATTACGTTCTGTGAATATCACTTCCTTATCATACTTATTTAACTTATGACTGGTAGATAGGAGGCTTATGGAACATCTTACCTTTCTCTTGTATCAATTACCTCAAAGTCTGAAGTCCTCTTCAAACAAGTTTTGCCGGTTGTTGCCAATCACTAGACCTCATTCCTGTTTCAGTTCTTTCAAAGCAAATATATTTGACTTCCCTTGCCCAACGTTCCAGGTATTCCTTGTCTGTAAATGATGTTAGTCTGTTACCTTTACCACTGCTGGATCCAGTTACTCCTGGTGCACAGTGGAAGCATCCACAATGATTCCTGCATTTTTGTCCTTGAAAAGTTTCCTGTCTTCACAGGGGGACAAAATGCTACAGCCTTTTTTGTGTTCACTGAGAAGAAATACTATCATTGTTCTATGCTTTCTGACCTATACTGATTTTTTTCTCTTAGCTCTGGTCAAAGCTACCTTTGTAGAAAGTGTTTAACATCTTCTGAATTTTGTTTTCGCTTCGGTTCTTTTAAATAATTAAATTTTCAGTGTTCTGAGCAATAGATGGGGTTACCCAATGAAAGGCCTGACAACACTGCCTGCTTTTACTGTCTGAGGATGGGTAATTACAGCTTTGACCACATTGCTTAATTTGTGTTTATTTCATTTAAGTCATCTGCAAGATAGCTGTAGTATTTTTATCTCTTCAGATGTGTGTTGAAACTTAACTAGATTTTGTAAAGCGCTCTAAGAGCCATTGAAATGCCAAGCATTTTTGGCTTCTCCTGCTTCACCTACCTTGTCCGTGTGGCGTTCTGCAACTCCAGACTGCGGTTTGTGGCATTCAGAACTGCCTTTTCCTTACCTTACTTTTTAAGTACACCTTTCACCCACACTGTGTCAGTGAGTAACCAGATTAAACGTAAGGACCTCTCCAGAAAAATCAAAGGCACTTCTAGTCTTAAAGAAACAGGAGATATTCTTAAAACATTTACTCAGCCCCAGAAGATAAGTATGTTGCGGACACTCAAGTGTTTACTTTGCCTCTGTTACCATGTTTCCTGGAAAAACTTTAATTCTGTAGATTATAAAAGTGAAACAAGGAACAACAGTGCAAAGAATTCTGGCAGACCAGGAATAGAGAACTTGGGAGTACAGAACTAGTCTGTCTTGACTGGATCTTCAATAAGGGCATAGCCTTCTGTGTCTGCTATGCTTGGAATATTTAAACTATTCTTCCCTCCAAAAAAAGTTGTAATCTTTTGTGGGTCTTGGGTACTTTGGCCAAGCTCTTCTCCTTCCATGTTTCACCTACAGTCAGTAGTGTAGTAGCTTTGTATTTTGCAAGTTGCTGGATACAGATGTTAAGTGCTTCATCTCTTCTGCAGGTGCTGTTCTTTGGATTTGGGTGGCTATTCTTCATGCGTAAACTCTTCAAGGATTATGAGGTGAGAAGGGACCTTCCATTGCAACTCTGTATCTTATAAATTATTCACAGTTATAGAAATATTTTTAAAACTCCGTTTTGACTTTCCATGTTTCCTCTAAGCCCTCTTATCTTATTTTTAATTATCTCTACAGTAACTTTCTTTTTTAATTTCCTCTCATGCTTCTATTTGAAAGATTCCTAGATATCTGAGGAAATGGGTTCTTGGGCCGGTGAAAATTTCCATGTTGGCTACTGTTAACTAAAAAATATGGAGGAGGTGCAGGGGTAATAGGAAACTGTTTCAGCTTTTCTTGAGTAAGCCTGCCTTATGTAACCGTAAAATGTTTGAGATAAAATAAAATTCAGTGTCTAATGTTGAACTCAGTAAGGTGTGTTTATTGTGGCTGAATTGTTTTTGAGGATTGGATGGGATAAAACTGCAACATTCGAATGTACAAGAGTGTAGTCTAGGTCAGAGGCAGCTTAAATGCGAGCCAAATTCAGACCTCAAAATTTTTTCTGATGTGGGTCTTGTTTTTAAATCCAAGGTTAAGATCAAATAGCTCTGTCATTAATCAGGTTGACATAGAGCATTGCATGCTTGACATGCCTTCTGTGTAAGGTACGGAAATGCACCACTAGCTGCAGTTGGTGTAATACTGAGCAACTTACGAGTTTGCCCTCTGGTTTCTGACAGATTGTTGGTTTCGTCTTATTTAGATAAAGGGCAAGGTGCCTCAAAGCAGGAGACCCAGTTGTGTGGCATCCTACTTTGTGATTTGCTACCTAAGGGGTATCAGGATGCCGTTCTAGGAATGGAAATTCCTAATGTCTCTGGCTTGTTTTCACCGTTGCAGGTGCGACAGTATGTGGTCCAGGTGATCTTCTCTGTGACTTTTGCCTTCTCTTGCACCATGTTTGAACTCATCATCTTTGAGATTTTGGGAGTGCTGAACAGCAGGTGAGTGGGAGCCCAATGAAGGCCTAGCCTGCCTTGTGTTCTGCAGTACCCTCAGTCCAACTTCTAAATTAGCGGGTTAGTCTTGGACTGGGGAAATTTTATGAGAAAGTTCTCAACAACTCAGAGAAGGTGTTTGAGCAGCCATGTTTGTTTTTTTGACAGAACATAAAACTAGAAGCCATAAGCTCAGGATTTTCCAAGCAGTTGCTACTAGTGTGGTCCAGGTCCTTAGGACCAAGCTTTAGTCTTTGGCTTTCTCCATTTGTGAAGTTAAAAGAAATGATTTTTTTATGGGAGTATTGTAAAGCTTCAGATCATGCTGAAGAGCACTTTTCAGATGTTAAGGACTATCAGAGCAGTGAATAAGATGTGAATCTAATTATGGAGTGAAAACTACTTCTGTAGTAATATGGTATTTGTGAATCAAAGGCACAGCTTCCCTTGACCTAAGGTGCGGACTTCCACAGTAAGGGGATGTTCAAAACTGTCTACTTCAGCAGTCAGTAGGAAAGAGAATGTAGAACAGTAACATGTAGAGGCTAGCTGGGTTTCCTATTCTCTCTCATCATACTAGTGTAAGAGAGCAGGTAAAGGAGATGAATGGCAGAAAGTACAAAACTGATAAAAGGTAAAGTTAGTTCTGACTGTATGTTATTAATCTGTAGAGCTTGCAGCCAGAGGGATCACTGAGGAGAATGCTTTTATACGCTTCAATAAAGGGCTGGACATTAATATAGATGAAAATGTTTGCCTCTGAATTAGCTAGGGAAAAAGTTACAAGGATCCTCATAACTTCTGCTTCCCTGAGGCTTGAAGTTAATACTGGGAACAGGGTATGTGATTTTCTATTCAAGCTAAGTGAAAAGTTAATTCAGCCAAGATGAATCTGATCTGTGTTTGACTAATCTTTGGTCAGAGGAGTATTTTAGTATATGTGTGTGTTTTTAAGTTCTTGCTTTGCAATGTCTTGCAGACAAGACAACTCACTTTGAAGTGAAACATACTGAATTAAGAACATTAAATATTTTTAATCTTTTTCATTTGAACTGGCCATTTTTGGCTCAGCCACTCATTAGAAAAATTAATTACTGCCTTATACTCAGTTTTAGTTTGCTGTTCAACTAGATAAGGAGTAAATCGAATGAATTGTGCTGCAACCGCCATTAGTCACTGTAGAAAATACAGTATTTGATAAAATATCCCAATGTCTTTTGTGGATGGTTGTTAATTTTGAAATACACATTCTTGAGCTCTGTATAAAAAAAAACAAAACAAAACAAAACCCCCAAACAAACAACCCCCTCTCCCAAACCCAAACAATAAATGAAACCCAGAACATTCAGTATGCTAGTCCAGCATTATCCAATGCTTGATGTAGTTGAAAGGATTTCATTGACATGTGGTTGTCTCTGAGAAACTTGTAGTATGGTAGTGTACTAACCAGTACTTTGGCTTTATTTTAGCTCTCGGTATTTTCACTGGAAGCTGAACCTGTGTGTCATTTTGCTTATCCTAGTCTTCATGGTACCCTTCTACATTGGTTACTTTGTTGTGAGCAATATCAGATTACGTGAGTACTTGGTTTATGGCACTGGGGCTGCTGGCTTAGGACTAAGTGTCCAAATGAGAAATGACTTTTCTGTGAGACAGAGACGTGTCGGTCACTGTCCCCATAGTTGCCTCCTTCCTCTGGCTTTGTTCTGGCGAGATAACGTCTCTTCAGAACATAGTGCTTGAGCGTGGACTGTTTGTTGAGCAGTTCGGAGATCCTTGCCTGACCCCAACCAATGTAACTTTTCTTCATGGGTTTCAACAAAGTCCAGCGCTTTAGAGTAACATTACTGGAATTTGTTCCTTTACAATTTTAAACTTGCAGCCAAACCTTGGAACACTTGGCAAGGCTGTGTTGTTCTGCTGGGGGGTAAAAGAAATGAGGCAGAGATGCTCAAAAAATCACTCTTGAGGCAGAAAACCTTAATAAATGACTTTTGCCTTTTTTTTTTGCTTACTGCTGTCTGGATGAGGCCTCTTCCATGCGCTAATGGACACTGAGGCTTGAGCTGTTGATATCATGGCTCTTTTTTATTAAGCTTAGGCATGTACGCTGGGAGTTTTAAATGTGGTGTTTTGGCATGAAGATGAAGACAGACACAGCTAAGTTATCCCCTGTTTGTAGTGCAGCCCTCAGCATACATTTGTGGGGAAAAGCCAAAGTGGTGTGTCACTGTGTTGGCTCTTGGAAATGGTGGTCTCTCAATTAGCTGGTTCTTTAGGGAGTGAAGGGGTGCACGCTGCTAGCTGTAGCTCTGTCAGTTGACATCTGTTTTGGCCTCCTGTGCTCAAAGCAGCCTTTAGACCAATATAGCAATTTTGCAAGCTAGAAAAAGCCCTATAAGGAAGACTGTCTTTAAAATACTGTGTTTTTTTTCTTCTCAGTGCACAGACAGAAACTGCTTTTTGCATGTGTTCTGTGGTTGACATTCATGTATTTCTTCTGGAAGTTGGGAGATCCATTTCCTATCCTCAGCCCAAAACATGGTGAGTTTCATATTCTTGGTGATTCCTTCCGTGCTGAAAATAGGCTTTGTTATTTCACTTTTATCTTGGAACTACTACTATGTTATGTCAGCTGTACAGTTGGGACTGTAGAAAGTAGTTCTTGCAACTGAGTGTCTGCTTTGCTATGAAATCTGCAATCTGGATTGTCAGACTACCAGAAATGAATAGATACATCTGAATTCTTTGTATTAGTTTTCTCTAAGTACCACCGGAAAACTTTCGGGAAGTGAATGAATCCTAACTGAACTTAGATGGTGTAAGAACACTGTACTTCATCTCCACAAAAAGTTGATCAGAATTTTTATTCGCTTGTTTCTTTTCTTGTGGATACTAAAGCTAATTTGAGAAGAGAATCGACAACCAGCCATTCATCTGAGTCTTTTGAGTTGGTGTATTATTTCTTGTGACTGAAATCAGAGCAGTTTAGCATAGGTGTCTGTCCAGTTGGCAAGACTTGACAGGGTTCCAGAACGCCAGAGCTATATAGACTGTGGCCAGCAACACGTCTGACAGTGCGTTCTAGGTCTGCTTCAGCTTTGTATGCGTCCTGAGCACAGAGGCATTACAGTTGCGTGGTACTGGTATGTGTGTTGGTAAGTCCTGCTGGACGCCAGATTTATTTATGTGCAGAACTGGCTTGAATATATCTCTGTTCCAGTCGTGGAAAGAACAGTCTTTAAACTGTGAAGATGCTGTGTGCACTTGGGCTAGTTTGGGTTCCACAGGGCTTGTTAGCATGTGCCTAACTGTACTGAATCCTTTAGGCACCCAAGGATGCTGAACAACCAGGCTATCTGTGTAATTTATGTTGCCCGTATCCCCTGCACTGGAAAGTTGTTTGTGTATTCTTAACAGGTGAAATTCAGTCAGTTTCACTCAAACTGGTGAATGTCTGGCTGCATAGATAATGGTCAGCTTAATATTTTTTGTCCTGTAGGAAGCCACTTTACTGTGTGCTAAGCATCTGTGAGAGAAAAATTGAACAATACTGATTGCTGTAGGGTCTGCTCACCCTTTCATCTGTGGTCCTAAAACTTTCGTATGAAAAAACCTGTGTGTTTTGTAATTGTGTCATTTACCACCAAAATACAACAGCTCGTAGGTAGTGCGGATCCCTTTGCCCTGTGCTTCATTACTAAGAAAAATGTGTATCCGCCTGGAGTTGCAGAAGGTGCTTGAGTTGGCAGAACGTGATAACCCAAGGGGAATGTAGCCATGGGGTTTAGGTCATCATCTCCAGACCACAGAAAAGATTCTGTGAAGCTGTGTAACAACTGCAGACTCCCAGAACTGGTAGTGGGGGTGTTTTGTATTTTTAACTTCTGCTTTACAAGATGATACTTCCGCTTAACGGTTGTAGAGTGTCTTATCCTACCAGGTGTGGACAAAAGTTTGGAGCAAAAGACTGTAGGTGCTCTTTTCGCTGTTGGACTGCGGGGTTGCTGGTGTCCTGTGCCTACAGGCAAGGCTGCCGCAGGGCTGCATCCTGTGGGGGTGGCCCGGTTCAGACAGGAGGGGTCTCGTTGTGGAGGGAGACTGACAGGAGGCCGTGCTCAGCGAGCCCCTCACACTGCACTCTGTTGCTTGTGGTGTCCTCCTCACCGTGCCCGGCCTCGCTCGCCTGCATGTATGGTAAGGAGGGCTATGCTTTACTCAGTTACTTACTAGTATTCCAATAAAACTCTTTGTCTTTATCTGAGTTGATAAAGCATTCACTTTCTCTGACCTAATCACAAGAGCAGGGTTGCTGTGAGTGTTAGGAGGAGGTGTTGCTTTAACCAGTGGAATGTCATGTCATTTTGAAGGCACCTCTGTGTTAAGTGCGGCTCTCTGACTGTGTGTGGGGCAAAAGGCCGGTGTATTGTAGCACATTCTGTAGCTCGTGTAAATCTCTCTGCAGCTGCACATGACTGGCTGTCTCGGTCTCCCTTTGTGAAGTCTTTTTGCATTGGTTTCATCATTTATTCCCCTTCTCTGAAGCATGAAATGTGGCTTGGCGCTTGGCCATCTCAGCTTTGCAATCATGTAAGCTCCAAATGTGCTGTGTGTGGCAGCTGCTCTATAACTAGCTTCCTAAAAAATGAGTGATGTTTAGTAGCACATGGTACAGTATCCTGAGAAGGCACATTGAGCTCTTGTTTAATGGCTGAGAAGAATGAATGCAACTTCAGTGTTTGGTGTTGGTTGCATCACAGGATTGCCGCTGATGCTGTATTATGTGAATATACATTTTAGAGCCCACTTGATGCTCAGGTGGAATGTCTTTTTGGTGGTCACTTCAGCAGTGTGTGCATGTCTGCAAAATGAATACTGAACAGCTAGGAGCGGCATATGCCTCCCATGCTGTCATTAACTCCACTGTCCTACAAGCACAAATTGCATCAGATCTGTAGGAGTCACTTCTGATGACAGTTGACAGGATGGCGCTTTCTATGTATGGTTCAGACATTTTTGGGCCAGTTTACCAGGACTAACTGGTTTGGTAACTCCATTTCTGGTTATTGCAGAAGTGGCTTTGTGGAAGGGGCATGTTTTATACAGTCTGGGAGATGATCTGTGTTCCTACCTCCCCAAAGTGCAATTGCTAATGTTTTATTAGTTTAGAGCCAAAATATTGACTGTTAGTCCTCTCCAGATCCGTCTTAAGGTTCTTCATAGCTACAAATTCCCATCCCTGTTTCTAAGCATGTTAACATCTTTCTGAGGGAGTCTTTCTACCTCATTTTTCCTAGTCCCTGTCTGTACTTTGTATTACCTTGTGTCATTGCAGTGGGAAGGCAGTGGCATTCATTTAGCAGCTCTGTTTGTGTGTTCTGTTGTGAAGGCACAAGGTGTGGAGCAGAGTAAGGAGAGCCAGGTTACTAATGCTGTGTTCTCCCTCTCTCAGGAATCCTGTCTATAGAGCAGCTCATCAGCCGTGTGGGTGTGATCGGGGTGACGCTCATGGCTTTGCTGTCGGGATTTGGGGCTGTCAACTGTCCATACACTTACATGTCCTACTTTCTCAGGTAACTGCAGCCTTGTGATATGTTTTGTCAACCCTTTTGAGCTTATTCTGCTTTTCCTGTGGTATCGATTCAAGTTTTTTCATAACATTTCTATCTGGATCTAGCTCTTGCCACTCCTACATGCTAGAACCATTTCCGTTCCTGAAGCGTATTCTTCTTACACAGGCTTCTCTCTTTGTGTCAGCAGCATGTGCTTATTTCCTCTGAGATGCGATAGCAGCTCTAATTGAATGGCTTCATTTTTCAGGAATGTAACAGATGCAGATATTTTGGCTTTGGAGCGACGACTCCTGCAGACTATGGACATGATAGTTAGCAAGAAAAAAAGGTGAGAAGGCAGGTAATTTATTTCAATTATTTTCAGTCAGTGTGGATTTAAGACTGATTCTTGAAATCACCAAAATTACTAGTTTTGTCAGGGCTACATGTTGCAGTGAAAGGTGCCTGAGTTGGGTTGAGTTGTGTGGTGTTTCATTCTGACCTGATACACAACTTTTTTTTCCCAGACATGTGCACTAAATAGTACCCTTTCTTACTGCAGTGGCACAGATTAGGCTTCCAAGACAAATTGTAGCCCTCTGAGGGCAGCTTGACAAGTTTGTAAGGGGGCACCTTTCTCTCCTGATGAGTAAGTGCCCCTTAGGTCCCCACAACTGGCCCTCTTACTGACAGGTTCAGTCCAGAAATTGGTCTGTACATACTGGGTGCTCTCCTGCTCTGTGGATCTGGCGTTACGTGGTCAGCCGAAGCAGGCCTCTGGGCTGGTGTGGACACAGCCATTTTCTCACAGATGGCAAGGTTCACGCTAGTTAAGTTTTGGAGATTTGGGAAATGTTGCTAATGTGAATGTAGCATAGTGCACAGTCAGGTGACCAGAACTCAGCTTTTGTTGGTTTAGCTTGTTCCATCTGCACCAAGCTAAAAAGCTAGTTTTGGAAGCAGTGTAATTTCATTTACTTCGAAAAGATTTTTTGTTTGCTGTTACAAATTGCATATTGCATGCCTTACTAATTGTGCAGAATAAATACAATTACCATCATCACTTCAAAGTTTTCACTGTCTGACACTGAATTCTTGCAGCAATCCTCCAAACTTTACTTTTGTCACACTAATGTTTTAATGGAACCTTTTAATGTAAGGTGAGGGACCTTTTAGGTAGTCTAACCTTGCTGAATTAGTCACCAGCCTGTGTATCTGCTAAGCAGTATTAGCATATGAATGTGTAGTCACAGCATAACTCTTTATCTTCCCCTTTGAAAATGTTAAGTGATGAACAAATGTTAACTCACTATTTGTGGTCATGTGTCAGAAAGTAGTGAGAGGTTTTAATTACTAAGGTTTAATTGATTTTATGGGCTAGGAGCACACTAAAATACTGGCTATGGATTTAAAAGATACTGTGTAGTCCTCCTCCTGACTCTGTGCTCTTTTGTTCTGTACAGTGTTTTTGGACCTCTTGTCTAGCAGTAGTGATGTTGAAGTAAAAGTAAGGATATTTGGAACTTGTAACTGAGTAGCACTTTCTTGCCTTCCTATAGACAGAAAAATCTGAATATAGCAACTTTCTAACTGTTATGAAGAGCCATGTGAAGTATGTTAATTGCTTGGGAATTGTACTGAAGTTCATGTATTTGTGCTTAAAAAACCAAAACAAAACCCACAACAAAAAGAAACCCAGAAATGTATGTAATGTCAGAAATGTGCAAGAAATGGCAGAAGCTGGAATTCTCTAGATTTTGTTCTCTTTTAGCTTTGACAGTGAGCAGTGGCTAGCATAATTGGACTATTTGCTCCTATAAAGCAGAGCTTAAAGAGTTAGATAAATCAGATTTGTATCAATCCAAATGCAGTTCAAGTCATTTGACAGAACAAGCATGAATAGCAGTATTTTACAGTGTAGGGCAAGTCCTATAGTTCCATAAATGGTCATTTACTTCCTGGCCACCTATTCAGCATTACTGATAACTCAGAACTTAGCAAGGGTTATAAGCCAATAGAACATAAAGCTGTTTTGTTTTGTTTTTTGATCATGATATATCTTATCAAACTGACCCTTATTCATACAGATTTCCTTGTCAATAGGAAATAGTTGTTGAAAGTTGTTTTCCCTGACACTTTTTGCACAGGAATGTACTGTTCTCTCCTTCCTGAGTGTAATCAAGTAAAGCCATAAAGAAACTGGCCTTTAAAGTTGGCAGGTTCTTTATACTTATCCTTGCAGGTATGATATAACTAAGCCTCAGGTTTGAAATGCCTGGATTCTGTGACACTGTTCCTTCACTTTTGCTTCATGGTAGAGTCAAATTAGCCTGTCTGACTAGATGTATCAACATATCTACACAGGCAAAGTGTGTGGTTTTTGCTTGTGGATCCTTTCTATGAGGTCTCCAGAACTCTTGACTACTGTATGGGTACAGAGATCCCTGTTACTTCTCAAAAGAAAAGATATGCCTTGGTATCCTTAGAGCCTTGTGCTTCACCTTGACATAGCTGCATTTTTGCTGCAATGCTGTGGATCGTTTGGGATGGAACATGTGAATCAGGTACTGGGAAGAAAGCAAGGATTAAAATTGCAATTGTTATATTTGGCAGCTATCAGGATGAATTGAATAATTCAAAAATCTCTGTTATTTGTAGTCTGTGGCCATGTGTGCTTTTATGTGTGTTACGTGGGGTTGACCAAGTGTGTTTCTTTTGTTGGATGTGAAGGAAGAGAGGGTTTTGTTTTGTATTTTTATTACATTGCTTATCAACAACCTTGAAGAGGGCTCAGTGCCAAATCCAGCAATACTGGCTGCAGCTACAAGAATGGACCTAAACACTGTCAAATCTTGGATTGCCTTGATAGTCCTATGAATAGTTTTTAGCTTAGGAGTGGATAACTGACTCATAAATTTCAGTGGGGAGAAATGTGAGGGACTGAAGCCAGAAGCCAGCACTGCTTGTGGGGATTATGCTGCAATGCACATGGGAGTGTGAGGGACAATATGCAGCTGCTGCTGTAGTGTTGGAATCAGCTTTAGGAGTCACGTTCACATCGCCTGAAGCATCCAGTAGTTCAGTCCAATAATGGATTTGTGTGTTTCTGCTTCATAACAGCCTGTCATGCAGGCCAGTGGTGAGTGACAGCAGTTCAGAGTGCTGCTGCATACCGTCCAGCGCTCACAGCTCTGTGGCGGGTGTGCAGTGATAAAGAAGAGGTGTTCAGGGGCAGAGAGGAGCGCGAGCAGTCTTCCAGTGTTTGAACTTGAGATAGCACAGTCGTGTGCTTGAGGAAAGGAAAGTGACTAATCATATGACTGAGAAATCCATTTGAATTTTTCCTTTTAATGGGGGTTAAATCCCTTTAAGGGCTGAAGCCAGATCCTGGATGGAAGTCTTGGGAAGTGTCTCATTGAATCTCGCTTGATTAGATCTGGGCTCTACTCCAGAGCTAATCAAGATAATGTCATGAAGCAAGATTGGTGCTTAGGGGAAGAAAAAAGTGGGCATCTGTTTGCAGTGAATTTAGTTTAACTGTGTCTTCTAAGGATCTGGGGTTTGTTTTTTTTTAGGTTTATTTTTTGTTTTGATTTTTTTTTTTTTTTCATAAAAATACTTTATTCCTTAGGACTTGTGTTTTCTGTTCTTTCAGGATAGCAGTGGCTCATAGGACAATGTTCCAGAGAGGAGAAGTGCATAACAAACCCACTGGCTTCTGGGGAATGATCAAAAGTGTTACAACATCTGTTGCAGGCAGTGAAAGTATCCTTCATCTGCATGCTGGCACCTGCCTCAGGGGGTGGCTCCAGCTTTCTTCTATTTGGAAAGAAGGAGCGTTAGTTGGGCCAGTTACAAAACATTTGTGTTTCAACATGTCTCAGCAAAAGCCTTAATGTCTCCTGGGAAACTTGCTTTCTAGCACTGTGCTGTCTGACTTTTTGTCCAGGGGTTCGACGCACGGTTTTTCTGTGACACAATCAGGAGCTGTGTGCTGCTGCCTTGCCCCATGAAGGTGCTGTTGCATCACCGTGGTTGAGGTGCACAGCAGACTGCAGGATAGATGTGCAGACTTCCTGTGTCATGCTGCCAATGGCTACCCCATCACAGCACGTACGTGGGAGGCAGCTTTCTGTTCTGATGTGTCCTCTGCTCATGTGCCTGACCTCCATGCGTACTTCTCCTAACCTGAAACGTGCTCTTTCAGGACAAGGAACCTGTGACATACTTGAGTAAAACAACAGGGTTGGCTGAGGTGCTGGAACAATTTACGTTGGTCTGCTGGCCGTGTTGGAAAGCTGTGAGAAAGTGAAGAGCAGGAACCAATGTGTAGACCAAATAAGTTCTCATGATGTAGGGTAGCCACTGGTGAAATAGCAGTGTGACAAAGAGGTGACTAGGAACAGGTGACTAGAAGCTGTTCTGCCCATGTGAAAGGGGTAGAAAGAATCTGCTGGGAGTTACAGGGGTCTGTCTTTCTCTCACTTGCAGTTGCCTACTAACGATTTCTGCCAGACCACCTAAGGTGTGCAGTTTACATGTTTAAGGCTGAGGATTCTTTTTCCTCTCCTTTCCCACTGGCTACTAAAATCAGAATTTGGCTGTTTGGTGAGGCTCTTCATAATAATCATTAATCTCTTGGGGCAAAACTCAGAACAAAACTCAGGAGTTTTCTTCATGAAGGTGATGTGAGAGTGACATATTGTGAGATGCACTCCAGTGACAAGGGACACTGTTCAGAGTGGAGCAGTGATCTGGGAGAGCTCTGGCTCTATTCTGTGATGGGTTCCTCAGGCAGGGGAGTAAGCTTGTTGCATGACTGCCTAAATACTGTGTATCACCCACCTTCTTAAAATGAAGTAGCATGCCGTATATGTGTCTTTGAGATTTCCTGAATCAAAAAAAAAATGAACTGGATCAAAAGTGGTCGAACCATCAGATGTTGCCCTTGGGCTGAAGGTGGGAATGGTTGTTTTTTATTTAAGAATTTGTGACATATTGTAGCCTTGACTGTGCTGGTTTGCCAGATCTGTCCCTTATCCAGCAAGAAGTGGATGCCCTAGAAGAGCTGAGTCGGCAGCTTTTTCTGGAGACTGCTGACTTGCATGCAACAAAGGTACATAGCAAGTTAACTGCCTGGATGGGTGTTGGGAGGACAGGGTAGTTTGGAAGAGAATGTCTGTTGCAAGAAATTGAAAGCTGTTCATCAGATAAATGTTGTGATGTGGTGAAGTGAGGATCTGTTTCTTTAATCTGAGGTCTAGATAGCAGTTTCCTTCCAGATCAGATACGTACTGGAGTATGTCCCATGTCCCTAAAGCCATACAGAAACATTTGAATTAAGAGATGTAGAAGAATGGAGCTGTATTTTCTATTGTTGGTGCTCCATTGAAATTTTGTGTTGTGGGTGATTGTGGAAATGATAATTTGTCGTGTGTGTTCTGTTCCCCCTCCCTCCTTTTGTATTTTCAGGAGAGAATAGAGTACTCCAAAACCTTCCAGGGAAAATACTTTAATTTTTTGGGTTATTTTTTCTCCATCTATTGTGTCTGGAAAATCTTCATGGTATGTAAATATTTGAATGTGTTTTTTGTGGACATATTCGAATGTTTTCTGAAAGATGCTGGTCTTTGGCTGAAATAAAGCTATGGATGTGTCTTTTTGTATACAGCATTAGGCAAGCAATTCTTATATGTGTGCAGTTTGCACCTTCTTAGATAATCTGACCCCTTCTTGCCCCCTTCCTGGTGAGACAAAAAGTAAGAATCATGCATGTGTCTCACATGTAACAGTGAGGTATGCTTTTGTTTTCTTATTTGAATATAAATCAATCTCTCTCTTATAGGCGACGATCAATATTGTATTTGACCGTGTGGGGAAGACTGATCCAGTCACAAGAGGAATTGAGATCACTGTAAATTATCTGGGAATCCAGTTTGATGTGAGACTTTATTAATTCTTACAGCCTTTTCAGCAATTCCTGTCTTACCTAAGTAAAATCATGCCACTGATAGGGAGAGTGTGATAGAGTCCTGAGAACATGTCTTTGACTTCTGACTTCCTGAGGAGGAAGGGAAAATTCATCATGAACTTTGCTTTCACACTTATTCTATGCTAGGATGGTATTGTGGTCTTGGCAGAGAGGCAGCTATTTGCTTGTTTTGTGCAAACTTTCTTAAATTAATACATTTAACTACAGAGTAATGATGTTTGCTCATGCATGTAGGTGTTCTGTCATTTGCACTTTTAAAATATATCCCTATGAATGCTGAGTTCTTTGTGATTCGTGTAAGCTAAATCATTATTTCTCGTGTGATTGGAATAAATAATAGGTAATATATTTGTGAAAATGCCTGTTAAGCAAACCTGTCTCCAATGGATACCTGTACAATTACAAAATACAAAGACCCTGAAGAACTGGCAACTATAAAACATAGTGTAAATTGGGTTAGCATTAGAGATTTAACTGTATTCTTCTTGTTGGTACAGGTGAAATTCTGGTCTCAGCACATTTCCTTTATTCTTGTTGGAATTATCATTGTTACCTCTATCAGAGGGTTGTTAATCACACTTACAAAGGTAAGAGCCAGGTTCTTTTGTATCAGGAAAGCTGTTATCAGATTTTTAACTTTAGATGTGACAAATACTGAATAAACTTTCAATACACATTTGTTTTAAATATCTGAAAATAAATACTTGTGGAGGGAGGAAGGCTGGAAAAATACCTTCTGCAGTACATCTCCCCACTCAGTCTCTATTGCTGTTATTGTCAGGAAGAGGTGTAGATGTTAAATGAGATGTTAAATGTAAGCAAGGGTTCAAAATGATGCTGTAGCCAAGGCTTATTAGTAAGGTTGATGAGACGGTGATTAGAGGGACGTAGATTGCTTAGTGGGAGTTGCTGCTAGGACTGGCATTAACTCAAGAGACATGTAACTCATTGGCTTGACCTTTGGCTTTTTTTGATCGAAGCTGAAACTTTGATGTATCATTATATGACTTTTGGCACCATCATCTGAGGGAGATACATATTTAAGGCTAAGATTGCAGCTTTCTGAAAATATAGTACAGTCACCCCTCTAGAAAATAGGTTTTTTATTGTTTGTTTTTTTTTTTTAATGAAGAAGTACAGAATGGTGTCCTAAGACACACCAGACTTATCTAACTGCTTATTTTCAATGTTTTGTCTGTTTTTTTCCCCCTAGTTCTTCTATGCCATTTCCAGCAGCAAGTCCTCCAATGTTATTGTTCTGCTTTTAGCACAGATAATGGTGAGTATGTATGAACCGTGGGCATGCCTATATACACCCATGCACGCATACATATTTGTGTGTGTACATATATACACATAATACAATCTTTGTATGGTAGCCCATGTTAGCCACATAACCAACTGTGAAACAGTAACAGCTTTTTTAATTTACAGGGTATGTACTTTGTGTCATCGGTGCTCCTGATCCGGATGAGTATGCCTCTAGAGTATCGCACTATTATTACAGAAGTCCTGGGAGAGCTCCAATTCAACTTTTATCATCGTTGGTTCGATGTGATATTCCTAGTTAGTGCACTGTCCAGTATCCTCTTTCTCTACTTAGCACACAAACAAGCCCCAGAAAAGCATATGGCCCTCTAAGGACTGCAGTCATGTGCTGTTCCCTGTCCTTTCAACTGCACTGCTGCAACTCCTGTGGACTGCAAAACTTGAGGAGAGCCAGGACTATTCTCTGTGTTCCAGCAGTCTGGCTCTGTGAACTTCCACATGTCATCATCAAGCTCTGTGGCTCATTTTCTTAGGTGCCACAGCTTGAAAGAAATGGAATGAAGGTATTAAATGTGAGATAGTTCACTGCCAAGGAATAAGGGCAGTCCTTGGTATACCAATATCTAGGGGTGCTGGAACTTGCACGGTATGCTGTCTGAGGGAAGATCTACTGTTAGAAGACCATCTTCATAGAAGGCACCAAGGAAGTGTGATTTTTCTTTTGAAAATCAGCTTATAATTTGGATTCAGAGGATGGCAATTCTGGAGTTGAATGTTTGAGTCTGTGGAATTGAATAAACTTTTGTAATATCTCATACAAGCATTACAGTTGTTTTTTGTCAGCCCCAAAGCTCTGGCTGTAAGTGAGCTAGAACATGGCTAGGATTTGCTGCCTGGCAGAAGTGAAGTGGTGAGCATTTCACTCCATTTTTGTATGGAGCATGTACTAGTGTATATCACTAGTACCTGCTGTCCTTAGAAGCTGGAGATTAGCTTTCTGTGTCTCAACCCCTTTTTTTTTTTTTTTTTTTTTTCTCCCTGCATAAATGGAACTGGGGTTTTGGATTCCTCTTTGCTAGTGTTCATTGTGAAGTGAAAGACCACAGCAAGGCCTTGTTTGCCTCGTATGTTACAATTTTCTTTACCTTGTATCCTGTACATTTGGCGTTGCCCACCGCCTGTGTATTCTTCTACAGTGGCCCATTTCTCCTTCTTGATGTAATTCAAGGTGTAAAAGTAAATTTTACTCACGTGACAGACTTCCAGCTTCCCATAGCCACTCTCCTAGGCTTTATTTTAAAATAGTTGTGGAATATAAATGATAGGTGGTAAGAGTAAGACCTGGGAGGGGAAGAAATAGCTGCAATTTATTTCTGTGTTGTCTTCAGTGTATGGCAAGGATGCAAAGAATACAGCAGCAGTATTACAGAGCCATCTGTCACATTCCAGACAAAGTGGTCTTGACTTGGAGTTAAACCTGCATGACTGAATTACGTTCACTGTTCTAGCTACCATGATCCGTGACTGTATGCAGAGAAGAGAGAACAGTGCTTAAATGTCTTCAGTTATGAATTATGAATTTAGTTTAATGTTTGAAAGGAATTTCTACATTGTTAGCAGGAGAGAGGCGTGTAATGCACAGAACACATTGGATTATGCCATTTTGCGGCAGTTGTACTGTTGTAGGAGCAGCATAGAAGAGTCACCACTGACACTGAGTTGGTGGTCTTGGATTTGGGGAGATCTGCCTTTCCTGGGAGATGGGGAGGAATCAGTTGCTCTTTATTAAGAGCTTATCCTTAAAAGGCTAAGATACGTAAGAATCTAGAAAATGTTTTTGCCTTCTGCTGCAGTATACGCAATTGTATGCTTCCACTTATTTAAGCCTTTACAGAAGTGACTTAACTGCCCGCTTTACAAGGCAGAAAGCTAAGGAAGTACAATTTCAGTGTGTTAAATGAATGCAGGTTAAACTGAAATGTTTATTTTTAGGCAGCTTCATTTCAGTGAGGAATTGCAGTCCAGTCCTTTACAGGTATGGCACTCCTAGGATTAGTGAGGTTCTGGGAGGTGTAGTAGCAGAGAACAATTGAAGAAAGAGGATTTGGAAGGTTTCTTTTTTGTTCTTGCCATAGTTTGTCTCCTCACAACTTTGTGTCGTCATTGTTGTCACTGTTTGCTCTTGTAGAGGCAGCTGATTGTGAAGAGGAGGATGAGCTTGCCTGCAGAGGAGAAGCAAATATGTTCTGATTATTTTTAGTTTGTAACCTTGCTGGATAATCTGCAGTGTTACAAAGGACTCCTACTTTCATCAGCACTAATCGTATACTTATTTGGATGACAGCCAACGAATGGGATTTTTATTGCTGAAGCGCTTTTTAGTTAAGTACATTTAGAGATAAACTTATTTAATAGAGGTTTCCTATTGACTAATTCCTGTACCTGCTGAATTTGCACACAAAAGTGGTGCTAACTTCAGATATGCAAAATACAAGTCGGTGTGTAAGAAACCTTGGAAAAAAAACTTGCAGGTGGACGTATACAGAAAAAGTTAATGAACAGGAGACAGTCTTATTTTCCCTTGTCTGCCTCTTGCGTGATTGTTCTGCCAATGACCAGGCCCAACAAAAATGCTAGCACCAGCAGAAAGAGAATCCAATACGCAGACCGTATTGTAGACAAGAAGGACATTGCATGAATGATCGCTGGGGGTACAAACAGATCAATCAGCTGGTATATAATTGATGCCACCCCCAACGATTCCACAAACAACACGACTCGACCCACAACAGGTGGTACAAACAGAGACCTGAGGTTTTCCACAGTTGGCATGGGAAACAGCCAGACCAGCAGGCTAAGCACATAAGAGAAAGGTGCCCACATAGTGACTCTCACCCCATCGGCCCGCGTTCGCAAAGGTCTAAACAGACTGGGGCCCAGCTCTAGGGAGAGTCAGGAGGTCTGCCCTGAACCAGGAAGTTCTGGGGAGGGCACTCCACAGACAGACACACTCCTGACTCCCTGCAAGTGGTCCCAGCTTTTATCCCCAAGCAGACACCTGACCTTTGTCAACTCAGTGCGGGACCCCTGGGGCTCATTTCCCTCATGGCTCTCCCTGCAGGGCCGGCCGCACCCTGGGGGGAAGCTATAAGGCAAACTCACCACCTCTTTATGAAGGGAATCACCCATATGTCAACCTTAATTCAGGGCTTGGGGTTCAAACCCCAGCATTTCAGTGATCAAAAAAGAAGCATTTGAATATTTAAGGCTGACCACACAGAGGGTTCAAAGTGACTGTTTCAGGAAGAAATACCTTTCTACTTTTCTGACTTCTGTTGTACTTCAGATTCTTTCTAACAGCATGAAGTGAGTAATTTCAAATGGGCACATTTCCTAGAAAAGGTCATCATAACATATCAGTTGCTGCTCTTTCTATTAGGTGATCTATTTTAAAATATTTCACCTTATTTTCCTGAAATTAGTTTGTTTTTTGGTGTATCGAAGCACATTTTTCCTTGTACTTTCAGGATCGTACTGCCTGTTTCCCATGTTTATTAAGGATTACCATATTTGGATGATCCTATTCCATAAAATCTCTTGTGCATGCATCCTTTCTGTGATGTAATCTTGCATTAAAGATAATCACCTGTATTACGTGTGGGAAGAGGAAGAGTTCATCATAATCAGACAACACCGTTCCTTTTCATAACATAGACTGACTTGTAAAAACCCAGGTTCAAGTTAAAAATCCTAGCTCAAATATACATAGTTGCTGAAAAAGAAGTTATTTTTCTATCTCCTAAATGATCCTTCAACATCTGCTTAATGCAGGATTACGCACCCTTTCCCTTGGTTCAGGTGGGTTTCTCTCTGCCTCAGATGGATGGTTTTCTGTGTAAGCAGGAAGTTCAGAACTGTCATGCACTGGATCTGCCATAGAGACTGTTATGGGAATGTTCTGGCTCTGGAAGTATTTGTAAGCATCTTTGCTGCACACCAGTAGTGTTAGTCTGTCACCACTATCTTGGATTCTTGCCACCACTTTGTCATAGGATTCATTGATCACATTCACCCCGTTCACTTCCACCAAGAAGTCGTCATTTTCTACACCTGCTCTGTCAGCTGGCCCATGGTTTTGTACCTGCAAAGGCAAGTTCAAACTGATATTAGCATAAAACTTACATTAATAAGTGATGGGTAGCTAGACTACTGTTTTACTGTTTTCCTTACAAGATGGGAAAATGAGCACAGGGAAGGGGAGATTTGTGGAGCATAAGTGGATTGGGAGAGGCAGTAGGCCTGGACATAATAAACATGGAACCCATCAGTTTGAGATTTAAGATGCACCTTGACTTGGGTTATAGAAATGTAGATTGGTAGAATAATGAGAACAGATGGAAAGGCAGTTTTCTTATTATTTATGGGTCCCTGTACAGTAACTTTAATATGTTTCATAGATTCTTTAGTAATATGTAGAACCCCTCCTTTCAAGAAAGCTGAAGGCACAGGCATAATTTGAGACAGTAGAGGTTTGACTTTTGCCAGCTGTGGAATTCAGAAGAGGGGGAAGAGGGGAGTAGAGTGGGTCAATTGTCTCCCTTACATTTAGGATATGATGCAGTAAAAAAAAAAAAAAAAATTCTATTTAAAATACTGGTTTTAGCATGCCAGCCTTGAGAATAAAAACAAAAATGATGCAAAAGCAGGATTCCCCTTCCTTCTAGATGTCTTAAAAGAATGAGGAATGGTTTTTGATGCTTTTTTTTTTGTCTTACTCCTACAATGCCAATCTGACTGTGATGATTACAGCTCTTATCTGAGAGCGCTGGAGAAGAGACTTGTCTTTTGTGGCTTTTCTTGAATGTATTTGCAGGACAGAAGGGAGGAAGCTGTCCAACAGACTACTTAAGGTTTTCCTTGTTCATTGTACATTAATACCTCATTGATGAACAGTCCAGGCTTGGTTTTGATCATGTTTAAACTGAAGCCAAATCCACTCGGCCCTTTCACCATCTTGCAGATTCTTGGCTTGTGGTTCCTTTTCTGCTCAGTGTGCAATTCC
>NW_008586249.1:1941-11833 GCF_000691845.1 Merops nubicus | reverse complement strand
TCCTCCATTTTAGCTTGAGCTGCATCTTGTGTTTTGTAGTAGTATGAGAAGGGGGAAATTTGAGCCTGAAAAAAGTGACAGATAAAGCTTTGCTACTATAAAAACTCCTGTTGTGAAATCTGTGTTAGGTTTTTATGCTCAACATGTGTTGTTTGAAACCTTTTTAATGACTCAGACTTGAGCTACAGTGAAAACCTCTTTGCTATTAGTTTCTGTCTGAGCAGAAGAATACAGTGTTGATCTGTGCGAGAAGGGAATTTTGTTACTTGTTCATAAATGGTTACATGGCCATGTAGCTCTGAACTTGCTGTCTTAAGCTTCTGAAGTTTCTTGTGGTGTGTTTAAATTTAGAATTGTTCCAACAGTCCCTATAAAAATCTGGAAGAGGCCAAAAATTTGGTTGTTTAGTGACTTGTAGTACAAGCACAATGAGAACTGGTGAAGTATGGCTGTCTTTGAGATACTTCCTGCAAGCTGAAGAATAATCTGGCACAGCAGGCTGGCTGTTTCATTGCTGCATGTCTCTTCATAATGATAAACTATCAGTTTTTAGGAGTAGTTTGCTTTTTCTTACCAGTTTATACATGGCATCAGTCTTCTTATCCACTACCAACAGTGTGGTTTTTGCCTCAGACTGCTTAATTTTGCCCACTACGCTTTCATGATCCAAACCATCCACTTGCTCGCCATTGACGGCTACTAAGATGTCATTGTCTTTGAGACCTGCCTTGGCTGCTGGGCTCCCAGAATCAACATCCTTGATTACATGATCTAAAATCAGAAGGGAAAAAAAAGATGAATGTGAAGGCATATGCTTTGTAAGTTTAAAGACTTTAAAATGCATGGCAAAGACTAATCGTCAGAATTTCACTTCAGGTTGGGATCATTTCTCTGTTGTAGCCTGTTTGCAACACGTCTAGAGAAGACTTCTAGATGATCAGTAAGAAGCCAAAGAAAATGAGATCTGCAAACCTTGTACAGGAAGAACTATAGCCATTGCTATGATCTGTGTGTTAACTGTGTTCTTACCACCAGTATTTTGTTCCAACCGTAGATAAAAGCCATAACCTTTTTCTCCTTTCTGGATCTCAATGTGTCGTGGTTTGAGGGGAAGCAATCGTAGGCTGGCATTCTCTTTGCTCAGTACCATCTTCTGGCTTGTGTAATAGTGGTCTGTTTCTTCATTTGAAAGTAGAAACATAACATGATTTTCAGACTTCTTTACCTGTGATAGTAGATGTATAGTCTCAGATGCCACCTCTTCAACAGCATGTAGAAATTGTAGATACTGTGGTAGCTGCTGCACTGATACATAGTGGTGTGTGAGTGCTGTTGATTGAATGAGCCATAAGATGTAGACCATGCTAGTATAAGTCGGCATGTTTTTTTTCATTTGCCAGTCACAAATCTGGACCATGACAAGATCTTAGGCATGTAAGATCCAGCATATATACGAGGAAATTCCTGTATTTCATACTGTGTTCCTGACCTTTAGGGAATTGGCTGTATAATGACATGAGGGTGGCATACGGTACCAGCAGAATCCAGTGAGCCTCACCAGATAGTGCTTGGCTTATCTAGGTGTGGAACTCTACAATATAGAGATATCATGTCATCTATACCACTGTTTTAGATTACAGTGGCGAGAGTTAAGTTTCTGTCACTCTTGGTCCTCTTCTGTCTCCCTGAATTACTGATTCTGAGGTTTTGGGGGATTTTTTGTTTGTCTATTGAACCCCTGCAGGTCCATCCTTCTCTTACACCTTTCTAGTCTAATGGTTGCCCTCTTTACTCAACCTAACCACTGTCACTGTGCTGCTGATGTTGCAGCAGCTCAACAAAGCGTAGGTGTTGCACGGTTCCCTAGTTGGTAGCATGTACTGGGTTGGGATGCTGGCATGCCTGGCTATGTGCTGCCTGTCTCATCGCTCTCTGGAAGCTCTTCAGCTCCAGCTGCATTTTAGCAGTGCCAGTAGTGGAAAGCTGCAAGTCTCATAAGCCATGTTCTTTGCAGCTGAAGCCAGGTAGTGAAATTACTTGCACAGTAATTTTCATTAGTTTTGGATTTCTTAACAGGAGAAAGGAACTACTGTCTAAAATAATGAATTTTCCCTGTTCCATGCTAACTATACTGTCAGAGAGACCCCCCTTTCCCTGCCCTGGAAACCACACTTGATGACTTGTCCTTTTACCTTTAGGAGTATTTCCAGCACTTCTAGGAACAGAGCATGACTTATTTAATAGGGTTCCTGGCAGCGGTATACTTCTACTGTTTGTATAACTTATACTTCTATGTATAACTTATACTTGTTATTTAAAATTCTTTGGCCTGTCTTGATGGCAGTATTCATTCCGAGTCAGTTCAAGAGGCTGCTTGACAACAGAGCCAAAGCAGAGAGGCGCTGTGTTGTGTTGATAATACACAAACAGTAGCTTCCAAGATTTACTGTGAAGCATTCAAGTCAGCCAGACCTGCTTCCTTAGTAACCCTGATAGCTTGGTGTGAAAGTGGGCCAGAACAGAAGATGAATCAGTATACAAACAAATACCTTTTCCACCACTTCCTCATGTGTGTCATTTTCCACATTTTTCCCATTGATTTCAATCAGACGATCGTTATTTTGGACACCAGCCTTTGCAGCTGCTCCTTGTGATGAAAGCTCTACTATGAACAACCCCCTCTGTCCTGAAATAAATGAAAACTCATTACAGAGGGTAAGTCACTGAAATATGCCTGAATTTAATGGTTGAGGAAACTTCGGCACTGATGTCTGTAGAGACTCAGTCTCTGCTTATGTGCAGATTACAGTGGCAGAACAGACCTTCCACATAGACACACCTCTAAATCACTTTGTGTGGGAGGGAGGCATTTGTTCACTGTCTGCACCTGAAACTTTTGTTTTACCCTCTACCAAGACTGCCAAAGGAGCCAATTAAGACAGCTGAAATGGATTTAATTCCAGCCCCACTCCTGCTCCTCCAATTTGAAATGTGGAGCTGCTTTTATTGTTTTATTTTATTTTTTTTTTATATATTTCATAATTTCATGTGTTTGAAATTTGGTCTTTTAGTTGTATTACATTCCAAAATACCCTCTTTGGAGGCGATGCTTCCTGAAGACTTCCCTAATCTGTTCACTGGCCTTGGAAGGAAGATGTGTGTAGAAGAGGTTCAAAATCCTGTGCTTTCTAAATTAAATAACTTGTAAATCAGGAAATGTTTATTGCAGTTGTATAGAACCTTGTGTGCTGATTCCTGAAGTGTTTCGGAGGAATGGAACAGGACTTAAGGTAGCATCTTGATTGTGTATCTGGTATTTGCGCAGGGACTCCAAAATTGGTTTTGCAGTGGGCAAAACTGAAGTTTTCTGCAGTTACTAACGTGGACTTAAATAACAGGCAGAAAATAGTGTATTCTTTTTACCTCCTGGGCTTTTTTTCCCATCTTTTCTCCACCCCATAAGAAAAGTGTTCCTCAGAAAACTGTGCACTGCATATGGGGCAACAGAAACAGACTCGAGATGGAGCTGAACTCATCTTGCTGTTTCTCGCTCGCTTTCTGTTAGCAAGAGCAGTTTGTGTGCCCCCATTGGGCTCCATGTATTAACTGTGGTTTTAACTGTGGTTGCCTCTGTTCCGGTTGCCACATATATATATACACACACACCATTTCTTCTCCCCAGACTCACCTTCTGTGGTTTTCAGAGAGAAGCCATAGCCTTTCTCCTCCTTCACTAGGTAGCAGAGCCGGGGTTGCGGAGCTGCAGTGATTGCTCCGTTAGCCATGGGTGGTGGGCACTGCCGTTCCTGCTGCTGTCCTGTGGACACCTTTTGGCCCAGCTCTTCCAAGTTCACTCCCTCCTTTTCTGCCTTTTGATAAGATATGTCATCCAGAACAAGAAGTACAACAGAGTTCCCGCTGTTTTTGACAATCTCCACTACCTGCAGTGGACAAGATGAAATGACAAGCAGGTGCTAGAGTGATTGATCTAAAAGCTTGCCCCACGAGGGGCTGCACAGTCTACTGTTTCTACTGTTGGATAATAAATTATTCAGGGAGATATTTAGAGTAGTTGGATCTTGGATTTCCTAGCTGAAAATGACATAAAAACTGGAAGAGAAAGCTTCACACAGTGGCAGTGGGTCTGGGTAACAGGAGAGTGGTGTGGAACCCAAACTAAAGAGAGCTGTACCTGTGCATGTTCCTCCTTGTCTACAAACACACCATTAACCCTGAGGACTCTGTCTCCATCCTTCAAGCCAGCTTTTTCTGCTGGACTGTTCTTTTTCACATTCCGGATGAGGTGCCCTGCTGTGTCTTCCTCAATACGCAGGTAGAACCCGTAGTTCTCTGGGGGCTTTTTGGTCACTTTACATTCTCGAGGCTGGAGAACAGAAATCATCTCTACCTGACAGGATGGAAAAGATATGTGTAAGTAAAACCAGTAAGCTTACCTAGATATGTTGCTTTGAAATACATATTCAGACAGCATGCTTCAGAATTCTTGTACTTTTTTTTTCCCCAGGAAATCCAGCTGTGCAAAGTTGAAGCTAGTTAACAAGGCTAGGGAGAAGAAACCAATCCCTTTTCCCTCTCTATCCTTGCTTTTCTTGTCTCCTTATTTCAAATGAAGTTAAGCAAGATGCAGAACTGGAAGAAAGAAATTGTCTGGCTGTGGTAGCAGTGGAAATTGAGGTGAAGATTTAATACCAGAATTAAATCTTGCAGAGGAGAAATAATGGCAGCACAAAAATGCTGGAACACTGTAGTGTAGTGATGTGACAAAATGGGATTTCACAGAGTTGCAGAATGCTCAGGGGTGGAAGGGACCCCTGGAGGTGCTTTGGTCCAACCTCCCAGCTCAGGCAGGGCCATGTAGGGCCAGTTCCTCAGGACGAAGTCCAGACAGCCTTTGAATGTCTCCAAGGAGGGAGGTTCCATTACCTCTGTGGACAAACTATGCCAGGGCTCAGTCACTCTCATAGTAAAAAAGTGTCCGTACATTCAGGTGGAGCTTCCTGTGTGCTTCCAGTTTGTGCCCATGGCCCCTTGTCCTGTCACTGGGCACCACTGAAAAGAGCCTGGCTTTGCCTTCTTTGCACTCTCCCCTTCAGATATTTTTGTACATTGCTGTTTCCCCTGAGCCTTTGCTTCTCCAGGCTGAACAATCCCAGCTCTCTCAGCCCTATGAATATCTCCAAGGATAGAGACTCTACAACTCTTCTAGGTAACCCATGGAGACTGGCAAACAGGTGGGATCAAGGATCACATTGTCCCAACCAGGCTTTCCTGTTCTTGCTCCTTTTACCTACACAAAATTAAGTTTCAGGACAATATATTGTAACTGCAGTGTTATTGTTAATGAGTGCAGGGTTTGCACTGGAGGGTGGAAAGTAAGGACTATAAAGGAATTAGGGGGACCCTTATCTCCAATTAAAAACCTTTTCTTCTTCTATCTGGGTTTGAAATCTCTGCGTCTCAATTTTCATCCCAAATGGTGCACTTGATTTATTTCTTTGTCCTTTATAAGTTACTGGTAGAGTCAAAGTTCTTGTAGCTGTCCATGTTTTCTTCTGCCTCTGGATCTTTATTAAACACTCCTTGATTCTGTTATGAAGAGGAGTTAACAGAGCTATTGCACTTTTGTTTATCATTGTGTGTGAGACTTGGGTTAGATATGAATGTGGGTATTTTGAGGTCTAACAATAGTGTGGAATACTCAGGCATACACCTACTGATAATGTGAATGTGCTAACAGGTAATCATTGCAGGAGAGATAATTTAATACTGTCTGGTCTGTGAGGAACCAAACAGAGGAGTGGAGTCAGTATGCTGAACTTGCAATTCTCACATGAATCCTGAAATTACCATAAAGGCTCAATTTGCTGCCTGACTTTGTTTCCAACACTGATGACTTTAACAATGGGATGAGATATAATCAGTATAAAAATGTGACATTGTGTGAGAAAAGAAAGGAATGAAATTTGGTGTAGAAATGACAGACTGCTGAAGTAACTGCAGTACTTTGATTCAAATGGTTTTGTAATGAACTTGTGACAACTGGAGCAGAATTCCCAGTCTGTGTCTCCAGGCTGCTGTGTTACTTCAGAGAATTTGAGGCCAGCTAGTTGAAGAGTATACTTGATGCTGGGAATTGCTCCCAGATTTCTATCAGGCAATGACCTTTGTCCTCTGGTGGTTTTGTAGCAAATCCTCCTAGAAGCTTTGTCAAGGGATGTTTGCCAAGAACAGGAAGGTATTTGGGATCAGACAGTATGGATTTACTGATTTTTATGATACCGGATGGACCTGATAACTTTACATGACGAATGGACTGGTGCTGTGATGGGCAGAGAGCAGTGGCTGCTGTTTACAACTTTTGCAGTGACTTTCATGTAGTTTCTGGTACAGTCAGTGTGGCCAATTTAGTGACATATGTACTGGATAGGCAGACTACTAGATGATGCAGAAAATTGGCTGGGCCACTAGGTTGAGAGGATCAGTGGTATATAATCCAGCTGTTGGCTGGTCATTAGGGTCATTCTTTAGAGTTCATACTGGGAATGATATCATTCAACATTTTTATTTATGGGGACAGTGAGACAGAATACGTCCTCAACAACCTGAGAGTTGATACCAAATTGAGGAGGATCAGTCTATAGGCTGGAAGTTAGGGTTGCTATTTAGAGGGAACTCAGCAGGCTGGAGAAATGGGCTGGCAGGAACCTCATGAAGTTCAACAAAGAGAAGTGGAAAAAAACCCCAAAACCATAGAATCATAGAATGGTTTGAGTTGGAAGGGACCTTTAAAGGTCATCTAGTCCAATACCCTGCAGTGGACAGGGACATCTTGCACTAGATCAGTTTGCTGAGAGCCCTGTCTGATCTGCCCTTGGATGTCTCCAGGAATGAGGCTTCTAACACCTCTCTGAGCAACCTGTTCTAGTGTTTCACCATCCTCATTTTATAACATTTCCTCTGTGTATCTAGTCTAATTCTGTCCTCTTTTAGTTTAAAACTGTCACCCCTTGTCCTTGTCCTGTTGCAACAGCCCTTGCTAAAAATAGTGTTCCTATTGTTCTTGTAGGCCCCCTTAGGGCACTGAAAGGCTGCAGTAAGGTCTCTGTGGAGCTTTCTTTTTTTGAGGCTGAACAACCCTGACTCTATCAGCCTTTCTCCATAGGAGAGGTGTTCCAGCCCTCTGATCATTTATGTGGCCCTCCTCTGGATCTGCACCAACAGGTCCGTGTCTGTCCTGAACACTCCAGAGCTAGACATAGTACTCCAGGTGGGGTTTCACCAGAGTGGAGTATGGGGGGAGAATCACCTCTCTCGACCTACTGGCCGTGCTTCTTTTGAAGCATGACACTCAGCTTGGTGTCATCTCTATGTAAATCTGTATCTAAACCATGCATAGCAATGCAGGGTGTCTGCTGGCTAGCCAGAAGGCAGTGTTACTGAGAGCCCTCAAGAGCGCAAGATGAACATGAGCCAGTGGTGTACCTTTGTGGTGAAGAAGGTCAGCTGTGTACTGGGTGATATCAGAATATAGCCAGCAGATCAGTGGAAGGGATTGTTGCCCTCTGTTTGGCACTTATGAGACCATGTGTGAGTACTATCTTCAGTTTTGAGCTCCCCACGTAACTGACATATTGAAGCTAGTCCACTGAGGCGATTTAGGTTTTGGAGCACATAATGTTTAAGGAGGACTTAAACATTAAGGAGAGCTGGGCTCATTCAGTCCTGGGAAGAGAAAGTAAAGGGAGGATCTTACTGATGTCTTCAACTGCCTAACCTGGGTTGTGTAGAGAACACAGAGCCAGACTCTTCTTGGAAGTTAACGGTGGCAGGATAACAGGCAAGAGACACAAGCTGCAGCAAGGGAAATTCCAAGTAGCCATAAAGACAGCTTTTCATCTTGGGGGCTGCCAGGTACTGGAACAGGTGCCCAGAGAGACTGCAGAATCTCTGTCCTTGGAGATTACCTGGATGGGGCTCTGAGCAACACAATCTAAGTTTGCCCTGTTTTGTATGGGTCATTGGACCAGACGACCTCCAGGAGTCCCTTCCAGTCTAAACTCATCTATGCTTTTATGATATGATGAAACTCCCATTTGGGTGATGGATATAATTTGCAGGAATACCATGTACTGAAATTAAGCAGTAGTTGTGACCAAGGAACAACTCCAAAGATAGTTGTCTTAAGAACTGCCAAAAATCTGTGATGATAGAGGAACAAGACAAATGAAGGCAAGTTCCCCTAGTTGGAAAGTCCAAATAATTAGCAAATCCGATTTGTATTTTACTGGAAATATTTTTTTTCTGCTTCTCTCTACTGACAGAAATCTATCAAAAGCCCAAAGTTGTTGCAGAGGTTAGCCATTAATCACAGCCTAATAAATACTAAGAAAATGTATCTGTTTGCATGTAAAGATGTCTTTGCAACTCCATGTTTTTTCTTCTCTTTATATCACCTGTGTGACTAACATATGTGGGAACTGGCCATTTTTTTTTTTTAGGAGTATCTGGCAATCAAATCCTTCCATGATAGTAGCCTACTGCAGAACCTCCTCTGTGGCTACCCATGCTACAGAATGTTATTGAAGCTGGAAGTGCATTGTTGAGGCTAGCTGGGCAGCATATAGAACAACAGTGTGGATGTGTGGTGGGGGGTTGGCACAGATGTCACTGAAGCTGGACAATATATGGAATTTCAGCACGTGGGGATAGGAAGCTGGCAGATCATGATTCACTTGTTCCCTTTGTGCTTTACTGAGTCTCTGCGTAGCTGCGTGGGGACTAACTCCATATAGGGATGGAAATGCCTCATTATTTGGACATCAGACTGTAGTGATTGCATCTACAGCTCAAAACAGGTTTTCTTGACAAACACTGGGGATCTCTGCTAATTTCTGAAGTTAACATGCAAAACCAGTGGTACACAAAGCTAAAGAAACAGTAGGCTTTTATGAGAAAGATTATTTCTTCATATTTAGAAATGTAAAGAAGGTTACAATGCACTGCCTATAGTCCTTTTAATCCATGAAAGCTTTACACGCAAAATTACTTGGATTGTAAAAGGAAGTTTTCTATGGGAAGAGGAATTAGCAAAAAAAAAAAAGAATTTCTTACCTGCATGTCGGTGTGGAGCAGCCTTCACAGGAATTGTCTTTTGCTGTCCCTCCTGTGGCTGTACCTATAAGTAAGTCTGGACTTTGATTGGGCAAAGGTTGATGTAAAAGATTATTTATTTAACCAAGTTTCACTGAATATGTTCAACACCTTGATAGGCTGCCTTGTCCTTGTCTGCAGAAGTGCTAATCACATGCATTTCTCAGCAGCTTTGAATTTTGTTCTATTGAGAGTTATACTGAAAAACTCAGTCAGTGAGGTCACCTGAGGCAAGCCTGATCTTTGCTCCTGATAAGAGTCTTTTCCAGCTATAAGAAATGTCTTAAAGGGAGGAGGTTTGGGTTGCCCTGGATTGACTCAGGCCTGCAGCATTTGACTGCAGATCAGGAAGTTACTGGTTCAAATCTGTGTGCCCCATGTTGGATGCCAAAAAAATAGGATTGTGATGGGTTAACCTTGGCCAGCAGACACATGCCTACCAAAATACCTTCACTCCCCTCCTCTACAGGACAGGGGGAGAAAATAGGATGAAAAAGCCTGAAAAATTCAAGATAAGGACAGTAACTGTGAAAGACACAATAAAAAAATGGTGATTGAGAGGTGGCCTGACTGTTGAGGCCATCACCCATGAAACATGCACTGCCATCAAGTAGTCCATGTGAATAAAGTCTCCCTGGAATAAAGGGAGCGAGCTGGCTGGGATATCAATGTGATGAGGTCTAGCAAATGGGTTATACTGGACCACTGCTCTGAACCTGCC
>NW_008586249.1:0-1930 GCF_000691845.1 Merops nubicus | reverse complement strand
AGCAGGAATCACCAGAACCAATGGATGATGAGCCTTTCAAGGAACCATGCAAGTGCAGCACTGACCCAGCCCAAGAGGTCTTGGTGCTCAACAATCCAACGTGCAGTTTCACTTGTACTGAGTGATCTCCCTCACAGATGTGCACAAAGTCACTGGCTGTTCATATGGGCATTTGGGGGAGTAGGAGCATGAAACATGAGGATAATATCTGTTATAAGTCAAGGGACAAGGTATACTGGTTAATGAGGATGTATAAACCTGACTTCTGGATGTAAAGATGTAATACAAGTTGTAAGTGTTGGCAAGAAGGCATTTCAGGAGTGAGAAACGGGTAGAATGGGAAAGTTTGAGTAGGGTGTAGAAATTAAACATTGTCTGAATAGGATAGAGGATATTTAGATGTATCAGGTAATGTGTGACCTGATCATGATGTGAATGGTATGGAATAAGAGGTTGAGATTGTACTGGGTCTGGCTGGGATGGAAATAACTTCTTCATGGCAGTCTGCATAATACTGCACTTTGCATTTGTGATTAAGACTGTTGGTAACACACCAGGTTTTTTTTGCTCTTGTTGAACATTGTTTGCTTTCTCTCAGGGCTTTTTCTTCCCCATACCCTCCCAAGTGAGTAGGCTAGGGTAAGCAACAGGTTGGAATGGGACAGAATGAGAGAGTTGGCCTGAACTGACTAGAGGGATGTTCCATACCATCTGATGTTATGCTCAGCATGGAGGAGGCAGGGCAGATGTTTATAATTACAGTGGTCTTCCTGAGCACCAGATGTGCATGTTGAGGTACTTCTTCCCATAAACTAGCTAAAGATTTGCCTGTTGATGGGAAGCAGTGAATGTATTCCTGTTTTTCTTTGCTTGTATATGCAGCTTTCCTTGTGTTATCAAACTATTATTATCTCAATTCATGAGTTTTCTTGCTTTCCTTCCTTGCCCTCACCACAATCCTGCAGGAGAGGAGTGAGAGGGAGTGTCTTCATTTAAGGGCTCGAGGCTGGACCCCACAGAGCAGAATCTGTGCTTCACCTCCCTATCCCTTAGTTTTCCCCAAGATGGAGGGAGAAAAAAGGCAAGGCAGGAGTAAGAGAGACTTTGCACTGATTGGAAGTTAACAAAAATAAAGTATCTTGTTTAACAGGGAACAGAAAACAAGAAGGGAGGTAGATACAGATATATAGACATATACACAAAGATGGGGGGAAATCAAAGTAAATACAAGCTATACAAAACCCGATCTCAGCTGGCGCAGGATTGCTCAGAACCGCGTGGATGCGGCCCCACTGTGCTGTCCCCCATGCAGCACCCACCTCCTGCCTCTCTATCGAGTGTGGAGAGGAAGGGGGAGGGAATAACTGATCCCCCTGGGGCCCTCATGGTCCTAGTTGTCGCCTGTCCCGCCCCCAAGCCTCAAACCACAACATTCCACCCCTTATTCCATACCACTTCCTACCACACTCATAGAAAGAAGTCAAGACTTGTCTCTGTACAAAAAATTGTTTATCCGGATTGAAGTCACTGTCCATCCTGGCAGACTCTTTCCAGATTCCAGTCATCGTCCATCCTCGCATTCTCTTCCAGATCGCAGCCATCGTCCATCCCAGCAGTCTCTCGGAACAGAGCAGTGTAAGTTGTGTTCCAGCACAGGGCAGAAGTGGAGAAGAAGCAGGAGCAGTTCTTTGAGCAGGAAAAGTGGTCTGAAGTCCATTAGGGTTCATGCTCATGTGTTGTGAGTTCATCCTGGATCTTCTGGACACCATGTTGCTATCTAGAAAGGATACAAATTTAACAGCTTATAACTATACAGTAACTTATAGGATATTTTCTGAACAACAACTTATAATTATATACAATAGCTTACAGAATACTTTTTCTGAATTTACATTCTCTCAGGCAACCTTATATTTCTTTGTGGCACACA
>NW_008586248.1:0-16764 GCF_000691845.1 Merops nubicus | reverse complement strand
GTTAACAGAGAGCGTCTGTTATGGTTCGGGGTCGGCTCTGCCTGACCACAAACCATGGCAGCCTCATTGGACACAAAGGGACATTGCTGGCATGTGATTAATATATTGTCCACCAGGATTCCCACATCTGTCTCCTCAGAGCTGCTTTCCAACACATAAACCCCTAACCTGTACTGGTGCATGGGTTTATTTCTTCCCAGATGCATGACTCTATGCTTGGCCTTGTTGGACTTCATTAGGTTCCTTCCACCCAACTCTCCAGCCTGTCTGGGTCTCAGTGAATGGCAGCACGGCCTTCTGGTGTGTCAATCACCCCTCCCGGTTTTATATCATCAGAAAACTTGTTGAGGGTACACTCCATCTGCTATGGTTCAACAGGCCTTCAACTAGACTCTGCATTGTAGCTCACAGCCCTCTGAGCCCTGTCATTCAGCCAGTTTGCAATCCACTTCACTGATCACTCACATAACCCACACTTCCTAAGCTTGCCTCTGAGGATGTTATGGGAGACAGTGTCAAAAGCCTTGCTTGAAGCCAAGGTAGACAACATCCACTGCTCTCCGCTCATCTACCCAGCCAGTCATGCCATTATAGAAGGCTATCAGATTGATTAGGCACCATTTCCCCTTGGTGAATCCATGCTGACCACTCCTGATAACCTTCTTTTCCCCCATACACTTAAAGATGACCTCCAGAATGAGTTGTTCCATCACCTTTCCAGGGATGGCCTGTAATTTCCTGGGTCCTCCTTCTTGCCCTTTTTGAAGAGTGGAGTGACATTGGCTTTCCTGCAGTCCTGAGGCACCTCTTCTCTTCTTCATGACCTTTCAGAGATAATGGAGAGTAGCTTAGCAATAACATCTGCCAGCTTCCTCAGCTCACATGTGTACATCCCATCAGGGCCCACGGATTTGTGGGTGAGATAATTTAGACTTTTTTTTCAGAGCCAGGACCCGGGTATGAATACAGTTTTAATGCAGCTGCTTAATAATAAGATATGAGGAATCATAGCTGAATACAAATAGAAATTACATAAAAATAGCTATTAAGGGTTCATAACTTGGGTAGTTGTAATTCCGAGAGATTTCCCTGGCACAACAATGAAGTTCTTGCTAATATGTCCACCCAGTCTAATCAATGCACAGCAGGATACTACCATGAGAGGGAGACCTGCCTGAGGCTGCTCCAGAACAAACTTTCTTATGTGCCCTAAGTGTTTGTCACTGGTTTCAGGGATTTTCTGTTTTTCCACCTTTAGACCGCTGGAGGTTCTCATAGTGTCTCTGGAGTTCTTTGATTCTTCTTTTTCATCCAGGACAGGGTGAATGTGGTGGTAGATGGCATCTCCCTGTTTTTCATCTAGTGATTACCAGCCATTGGCCAATGTTGTTTACCCTCCATTCTTCAGATCTCCATTTGACTGTCTGTGTTGTTACTCCCCATTTTGCTAACCTCGGGTTAGCTTCTCTTTTCTTTCTACAGTGATAATTTCCATGTTTGTGTTGCAAAATGGCACTGATGCTGCTATAAATGCATCTGCTAAGACGTGGAGTCACTGTGTCTTGCTGCACTGATATTTAACTTCTGCAGACATTGGCCCATCTCCTTTGCAAAAATTAGTGATTTGAGAGACTCATCCTAAGTTTCCCAGACCTTTTGTGTGTTCCCAAACATCCTGTCGTTTCATACATTTATGCAGAATTAAACCCCGCCTCCTGCAATTTATTGATACATTTTGTCTCATGAAGTTCATATAGAAAGACTATCCAGGATGTGGGTTATTCTCTTAAAGACTTCTCAGTTCTCCACATAATTTAACTCAATCAGCTCATTGCTACCACTCTGAGTTTCTTTCTCCATCACAACAATGATGTCCTTCATATTTGCTTCATGCAATAAAAAAAGACAAATTGACAGGAGGCTGACAAATCCAGTCTTTCCAAGTCTCTGAACTTGAAAATGAGAGCAACATTTCCAATTAAATTCCTCTTGTTCTTTTAGAAATATCTCTAAGTGATTTCATCACAAGACACAAACTGGATTTACTTGCAAACAGTGGCACATAGTCACAGTGCATGCATGCATTCATCAGTTGTGGTTTGATTTTTAAACCCTGCTGACATATACTAAAACACCCTTGAACAATCTTAGTTCAGTGCTTTCACAGTCATTAATTTTGACAGCCTGCTCTAGCCAGGATTTTAAAACTCAGATCTCTCAGTTGTGTTTCTTTGAGTATGTTTAGTAGCCTATGTTTAAAAAAGCTTTTAAACAACTTTTTTTGGCAGCCAAGGGAATAAGAATGGAGAGAGAGAATCTGAAGAAGAGTCTGGAGCTGCTGCTGGGAGGAGGTGGTTTGGGTCTTCCGACCTCTAGCAGCTCTTCAGGAGAGCTCTGTGTGTTCTTCTCAGCATCTGCCTCAGTAATTATTTCTATCAAGCATTTTCTTCCTAATCTGTTACTACTTCTCCGTTAAGTGTACTAGCAAAGCTTCTGTTTACTATAGTAAGAGAACAGTTGAATTCTGAATTAACTGATTCAACTCGGTTTGATACTGCTCAGGATATTTTCTTGAAAGCTTTTGCTGAAAGTTCTTTTTCTCCTGCAGGAGGATATATAGCACCTTTCACTGTTATCATCAGAGTAATATAATCATCTATTTAATCCTTTTGTGAGAAAAATTGCTCTTTAGACAATTGGTCATTCACATCTGTGAACATCAGTGAAATAAACAGAATGAAATGAATACAGGAACGTCAACTTGCTCTCGTTACGTGCTGCTGCTGTTGAAACACATCATGATTTAGTTTGATATGGAAAATTAGAAAGCCAAAACACATAAAATTGACAAAGATAATTATGAACTATTTCATTAGAGAGACTCTTTCTATTCCCTAGCTTTTAAGGAAAAAAAAAAAGATCCCCAGATGCCACATTTCAAAAACCTGGAAACTGCAGAATTTGGAAATATAAAACCCCTACATATTTCAACTGAATGTATTTCAAATTTTCATGACTGGGAATAAAGATCCATTTAAAAAGCCTTCTTTGCACCTATGCCTCACTACATAATCTAAAAGTGCTTATATATCTACTCAACAATTTTTGAGTGTCCATATTTACATGTGTTAACAGTGCCAAACAGATTTTAGAGACCTAACAGTGTCTGCAGGCAAGCATTGCTTTGCTGACTGTTCTGATACCCTAATCCAGTCAGTTATTAGAAAAACATACTTGTATCACCATGTAAAATGCTGATGGCAAAAGAGAAGGTGAAGAGAGTATCCTCTATTTTAAATAGTAAGATGGTACTTGACGAGGTCATCTGCTGTGTTGGAAAGCCTGTTTCCTTGACCTTTCCATCTGGCTGAATCTGATTTAAACCCATATCTCCTGTAAGTGCTCTAGCTACTGAGTTCTAGTTATCAGACTTCTTGTAACTGGGCCTTGCAAGCAGCCATGGTACCAGCAGTCATGTTCCTCCTCCTGTGCTTTATAGGAAATGGTTAGGCATTTAGCTCTGAAATAAAAAAGACTCTTCAGTGAAAGTTTGTGCTTTCTTATTTAAGGAACTAGATACCAAAGACTCAGAGAGGGCATGACAAGTCATAAGCTTCATGTTTGCTAATTTAACTGTCTCTGCACACATTGCTTTTCATGGACTTTTTTATGTCTAGTTCCACTTTGCAGCATGGCTGAAGGTTCCACAAGACAGGAAGGTACCTGGGTGCAAGGTAGTGTAATGTTCAGCATAAAAGCAATTTTCTGTCTAAATTTTAGTCTTTGTGTCATGGTTACAGGGGCTGGGACCAGTTTATCCTTATGTGGGTAGAACCAAAACTGTGTATTCTATACTCTCTATGTCAGTGCTCATGGGCTGTTAAGAAAATCATGGGTAGCAGCTGCCCAGGACAGACCTCACACCCCAGGCTATAACAGATAAGGAAAGAGGTTCAAGGTCAGGGGAGATGTTAACACCTTCCCACCCAGCAGGAGGAGTCCTCCCTGTTAATGGGCCCATCCATGCCTCGCCCCATGACTCATACAGAGCTCCCCCCAGGAGCTATTTCTGTTTAATGGACCATCAAGGACCCACTGCATGACTCATAGACTGATATCAACCCATTGTGAGATGCTCCACCCAGGGGGAGGAGCCAAGTGCTCCCACCTGGATATAAACTGGGGTTCAGGACAGCACAGGGGGCCTTACCCACTGGATTTCCAGAGGACAAGAGCTACCAGATCTTTTCTACGGGACCACTGTTTCATCTGGACTGCTACCACCACCCTAACTACAGAGTATCAGGTTGTATTCTGACTCTGTCTGTGGTTTTCCTTTGTATTATTGCTTTTATTTTTTTTTTCTTATTAAATTGTATTTCTGACTTGGAGTCTCTTACTGGTTTGTTTTCAAACCATTACACTTTGTCACTGAGCAGTTACAGCTGACACCTATGACAGTTTTTCCCTTTTGAAAACATCTACCACTTCTCATCTCTTGAATCAATTTTAAATATGTCCATTGTTTGTTATATTTGCCCATTTAAGAGAGATGTATTGAAGGTCTTGCTATAACATTTAGAAAGCACTTGTGCTCACCAGCACTTAAGTCTGCCAAACACAAGATAGTTTGTATTCCTGTGATATAAACTGCCATGGTACCTCAAAGGTTTAGGATAGCTGGCAAGACAGACTACAGCATTTGAACTGAAGATGATTAGATCATTCTATCTGACAGGAATATGGGTATTTTGTTATAAGCAACCCCAAGAGGTGCTATCATATTAGTGGCAGTTAACTGAAATGTATTAAAATATTGCAAAAATAAGTGTCAGAAATGAAGACTGAAGTGAATATTAGAGGTACTGTATGTGTGAATTCTGATAAATTCCATTCTGCTCTAAGAATCTGTAATTATTCAGGTACAGCTTTTAACTGCTGTTTGCAGAAAGTTCATTTTGACCATGTCTCTTTTTCTGCTCCTACAATATGCCTTTTGTTGTATTTTCTTTCTTTTCATTAGTGCCTGTAGTATGCCTGTTGATAGTTCTCTTACTGTAGTTCATATAGAGTGTCTTTCAGTAATTTCAGTTGACTGAATTTTTGGGGTGCTTTTCTAATGTGACAGACAAACACTGTCATTTCCCAGTTTCTTGTGATTCTGGTTCCACTCGAATGATGAGGAGAGAAAGCAGCAAGGCTTTCACAGTGTGAAAGCATGTTCATTAAAATATATTACACTTCTAATTACCTTAGATTACCTTTTTCAGTAGTACTGCATGAATGATTGTAGGATAAAAGGATCAAAGCTTTCTGTATTTGGAAACCAAGATTGTTTCTTTCCTAGAACACCATAGGAATCTAACTATATGATTCAGTGCCTGATGGATAAATGATTTCTGCCTACATGGATTTAATGTGTGAGGTGTTCTTAAAACCAAGCAGAGATTATATTAATTTCCTGTAGAAGAACCTGGGTGTAAGTGACATTGGTCATAGTATTCAAGAGGAACAGAAAATAATTTCCCATAAAGTGCTAAGGGAAAGTAACTCATTCTTTATTTCATATACAGTGAAAATCTTTTACGTGAGACATCAAAAGGCATGTGGAAGAATAAAGCACCGGTACCAATACCTGCACTGCTTAACCTGGAGCAGGGAACATCATTAGCATCCTTTGATATTTGCACCCATTCTCTTTAGGACAATCGTATTTCTGCACAGAAGAAAACATAAGTGAATAATTACTTGCACAATAAAGAGGATCTGGATTAGGAAAAATCAACAGTTCAACCTAGTGTGTCCAAAAATAGTAGAATAAAAAATATATACTACAGGACTAAGCAGCATAAGCTAGCAACTGAGTAAATTTTGTGGGGGTAAGGCCCTGGAGTGCTTCATGATAACAAAATGGACTGACTCAGCAAATCACTGGTAGCCCCCAATGAATTGTTTTGACTTAAAGGATTTGATTAAGGAAGTAACCCTGAGTAGCATTTCAAATATTTGAGTTCTGATTATTCTAAACAAGTTCACAGATCTGAACTGTGGTAGTACACTATCTGCCATTGTTTAGTCTGTTATCATAGACTCATAGAGTTTAGTGGCAGAAAGAAGCGTTGTATCACACTGATTGGCCTCCTGTACATCCCATTAGACTTGTCTTAACAATCTACAAGGCCCAGAGCTGTGAGTCTGTGTTGTGCATGATGCAAAGCTTTTCCATGCACAGTAAATCTAGTTCATTGGGCTCACCTTCTGCATGAAAATCGGGGGTTCTCATGTGCACCAGTTTCATCAGACTTGCTGCAATCCAGTGCTGGAGCACTATTTGCAATGCAGTCCCCACACCCTGATGAACCCATACTGTAAAATGGACCCACACTGCAACTCACTCGGTTTCACCACCTTCTGCCTCTATTGATCTGAATAACCTCGGTCTGAAGAACTTTACACTTCACTAGTACGTTTTTCCAAAGAGAACATGTTACGAAAAAGCTGTGCCTGATTCCTATTTTGAATTTTTCTGATGCCAGATTCTGCACACTAGTACACATTTTTTTCCTTTTAGTTTCAAGAGTCCATTTAGTATCCACTAATTTTTCCAAAATAAACATAGCTGTGCTATGAGCATGTTGGCTTTTATTTTTCACCTGACAGTTAGAATTATTTAAGAACATTTATGCCAAAACTAGAGATTGGTTTTATGGCTCTGTTTTTGTTCATCTTCAATTCTCAAAGGCCTTTTTAAAATACGAATATTGACAGTGGTTGTCTTATCTGAATACTAGTTTCTCTAAAGGAGAAGTCAAAAGTAACTTTGACTTGCGACTAGTGATCACTGCTTCTCCCTTCATCTGTCCTTTTGGCTTAGTATGACACTGGGAGTTACTGATGAACTTTTTGTGCTCTCCCACAAGAGTGGTCTGATGTTATTCATCAGCCAGATGACTTACTATGAAAACTCATCTGGGTTGAATGGCCCATTCACATGTGAACACGTGATTCAGTTTGCTCTGTACGATGGACCACTCTTCATTTTGTGTTGACTCAGCTGACATGAACAGCTCTACTAGCCAACACTACAAGCCAGCTGCTGTTCAGTCAACACTTGTCACTCTGTTCATATGACATCTGACTAGGTGAAGTATGGACAAAGGGACCTCACGTGTACTAGAAATCATGGGAGAGCATGCATGCACCTACACCATGAAAATCTGTCTATTCTTTTTTTTTTGCTGATTTTTCTTTCATCTGAGTTTCTTACAGCAATCCAGATCTTCCACAAAAAGTTTATTAATGTGAGACAAGGAAATTCCTCAGTACTTTCCTGGCAGTTCTTTTAATAAAATAAAGTTCTCTGCTATTCCACGAGATTTTTAAAATCTCGTGTTATATGCTTCTCAGTTAGCTCTTTTTAGCTGAATGAAGTATGGATAAAATGGTACGGTGTAGCACTGGCCCTTTGGTTAGTCTGTCACAAGGCAGTAAATAAAACGCCTTGCAGAGTTTTACACTTACGAACAGTTTGGCAGTTATCTCCAGTCCACAGATTATCTCCTTAAAATGCAAGATGAGACCTGGGAAGGACAATATTCCACAAAAAAAAAAATCCCTAACTCTACTCTGTCCTTCAAATCTCAACAGCGCTCTCTCCATTTTTGCTCTGCATCAATGTCTTATTCAGTAGCCTATTGTAGTGTAGCTCATTTTGTCAATCTTTTTTAACAATGCAAAGGGGAAGTTTATTTTTTACTCTATAGACTGTGGAATGATGGATTTTTTGCCCCTTGTATTAAAGTTTTCTGATTTTTTTTTTTTTTTCTGGAAAACGCATAAAAGTGATACAGAAATAGGAGATGGGATAAGAAATTTAACTTACTGATAGGAAGTTCGAGGTCCTCTTGCATGCATTACTCAACAATTGTTGTAGCAAACTGTACTACTGTAGCAAGCACTCATGCTTCAGAAATACACCATGTGCATGTCTGGCTGCTCAATGTGCAACAGGCAGCTTTTCGGAGAACCAGTGCAGAAGCTACACAGGTGCATGAGAAGGCAGTGTTTGTCTCATCCTACTGTGAAATGTTATGGTGTAAAATCAATGCAGCTCACAAAGAGCATTCCCATAATGGTTATTGGCTTCATACCATCCTTTGCTCTCTGTTTTCTGAGACATACTTTACTTATGTAGCACGTTACGTGTCTGTTTTCATAAGTAGATCAGTATCTCATCAGAGCAAAACAGCCTACTTCAAGCAGACAAATAGCTTGTTCATCCAGAGAGGCTGGCAGGAACCAGCTTCACAATCTGCAGCTGTCAAGGGTCTGGAATCGTGACTTGTAAAGCGGGGTGATGTATTTTTCTAAGTATGGACAATCAGCGCAGGCAGTAAGGTTTTTTTTGTAAGCCTGAGAAAATTCACGGAAGTAGCTCTCAAATAGCAAATGTTTATAGTTAGTGGATTCTGTTGGCTGCTCACCTGGACAAGTAAGTAAACACTGACAAACTTTCTCACAACAACTCTGTGAATTATGCAGAAGCGGGGAGGGGGTGTGGACAGTGCATGGACAATAACTATTGCCCAATATGTAGCTCAGCTTGGGCGTGTGAGCAGGCTCATTAACCTATGGGATTCGGGGGGCTGTCTCTTGTCTGCTATGAAAGGCTGTAAAACTTTGTAATAAATGGATTTGACTGCAGCCCCCCTGGAGTGCTTCTCTTCTCTCTGGAGCTCCTTCCTGACACAAGGGTACCAGCAGTAAAATGCTCCAATGGCAAAAGGGCACGTGTTGATCTTTGCTTCAACAAGATCCTCTGTAGTTCCTACTACAGACATTTTTATGGTCTATACCTTTGGGTAGCGTACGAAAAGCTGGTTGAGTACGTGGCTTGCTTTCTTGTCTGCTTTTCTAGTTGGGAGAAGCTGAACAGATTTGAATGTAGAGAGGAATCTTCATAGAAAGTCCCCTCTGTGAAGGACAATTCTGTACCAGTACCTCTGTTTCAGATCTGTCAGCTAGTTCTTAATAAATAGCATGTACATAAAGTAGAATTTGGCCTTTATAAAAAAAAAAATCAATTTGCATTTGAAGTAAGTACAATACATCAAGTATTTTCTTGTGCCATGTTTTCCCATTTGGATCGCGGTATTCTACTTTGTAGTGGATGGACATTAATTACTTTCCTTGAACACCAGTTTGGAAGGGATCCTTGTGTTTGAGCTCTACATTAATACGTGGTCTGTCCTGTTAAAATGTATGAAAGTCACACAGCAGCTATGGCAAGATCAGCATCAGAGAAGAGTCATAACAATCTGGAGACAGCTCGTTATCCCAGCACAACAGCAAATCCCTTTTCCAGCTTCGCTAAGGCAACACAGAAAGAGAAGGGGAAGGAATGATCCCTCTGGAATTTGGCTCTTAACACCTGCCTGGACTGTATGAACTCGTATAAGGAGAAAGACTTACCGCAGACGTACTTGCTCCCCTGGAGTGAAGTGGTGATGAAATGCACTGAAGCTCTTCAGGAACTCTGTGTACAAGGTCTCATTTACACAAGAGAAAGAATCTGTAGCTGATCAAAGTCAGCAACATGCTGGTAAGCCATGCTGCAAGCTGTCTGGCTGCAGCTGCAGACACAGGCAAAATCCCGTCCATGCTGCGTCAGAAATGACACCTGAGACCAGTTACTAAAAGGCACCAACCAGATGCTGACCATGGTTTTGGCATTTCAGTCTCCGATGCTGACCTCCATCTAGTACACACATAGCATTCCCTGTTTCTGGAATCAGTTGCTGGCTGTGTGCTACACTTGTGTAAGCTTTATTAAGAGGGGAGATTCATTTTAAATTAATTTATCAGACCTGATTCCATTGTACATGAACAGGTGAAAAGACAGAAATATTTACCTGAAGGAATAAATGTATTTTCCTTTGGTAAAGGAAAGGCATGCAGCCTGTTCCACTGTTTGGGCAGGAATGAAATATACAATAAATTTACAGCAAAATAAAACAGTCCTATGATCTTGAATCAAAGCAGCATAACTCAGAAGTTAAACATTCTCATTTGTTAGTCTATTGTGTGATACTTAAATCAACAAAACATAAACTCTGAAAATTTTGCAAGCTAATGAAAAATCCCTTCACTGATATAAGGTGATCATACAGTATGAACTGATATTTGGAATTCCTCCCTTGACTGTATAAATGGTTGCTGTTGCTTGTTTTGGAGAGTAAGAGAGATGGAGGTGGTCCAAGTACGTGGAGCCATTGAATACTTTTCAGAGAAGTTTAGCAATAACAAAACATTATGCTTGATTTTCTTATTTACATAAAAATAAGAAATGTTGCTCCCATGGGAGCAACTCCCTCTACTCAATCATATGTTGCTTCATTAAATATTGGTCTTATGGCCTGGACATGAAAGAAGGTAGCACAAGAATATCTGATACTCAATCTTCATCCACAGACAGGGAAACAGTCGAGTGGGCCAAAGAATTTGGAGTTTGTGCTTTGGCCATAGCAAGCATCAGTTTTTATCTAGAGGACTAGGGATGAGGAAGCTAAACATATTTTCCAGGTATATTATGGCCTTGTAATAACAGTAATGCCTTCATTTTCCTAGTCTGGTGTTAATCTGGTCCTAATAGTTAAAATCCGCCAGAGTAACTTGGCCAGTTTTACATGATGTGTGCAACCTACAGCACTAGCAGAGGAGTGGTCATAACGTTTGGAAGTGATGGTGACAAGAGGCTCAGAGAGAAGAACCTTTTTTCCAGGCACCACTAACAGGAAGAGGGTGTCTGTCTGCTAAGATTGGGCTTGCACTAGATCATGTCTGTGGTACAGGCTCATCTTTTCCTATACATTACTCTTCTTAGACCCCGGTTCTTACACCATCTAGTTTGTGATAATGGTTAACAGTGCTTTCTATGTCTTTTCAAATGTGTGTTAGGTGGGAATATGGGTAATCCCTAGGAAGTGCTTTCTGTGAGCTGCTCCACTGCACCAGATCGTTTGTGTATTACACTCAACCTTGCTGAATAACTAGTGAAATCTGAGCTCATTGGGAAGATAATTCAGCGCTCTTTTATCTTATCTACTGAATGTCCTGTAGAACACACATTCTAGAAAAGAGACTTTCTTTACAATCTTTCTGTATAATTGTTTTAAAATAACAAGCAAGTCCAACTCTTAGATCTATTCAGGGCTGGCACTTAAAGTTTTTCTTTCGGAACAAGTATGTGTCCAGATTAAAAAAAAAGGCAAAACAATAAACCATAAACCCACACCAAAACAAACCCCAGCAATCTGTGCTCCCTGAGTCAATAACAGAAGAAAAATTGGCTCAGTGACTGAGCTGTCAGTGCTGAACTCAATGATACAGAAAAAGTATATAAGCTTTAAACCTCCTGCTTTCTGAACAGATGCTATTAACTTTGCAGAAGGACCTTTTTTGACTTTTGTTTTTGTGACTCAGAATCTGTGGTTCTTCTGTAAGTGTCCATCTGTATGGAAACTGCTTTAGCTACATGTGGGCCCCTGTGTACCACACTGAAGTCTTCAAACAGTGCTGTTGTTGGGCCCACGTGTATGAACAGTAATATAAGTTCTTTCAGCCCTTCATCCAATGAAGACAAAGACTGATGGCAGTTACCTAACTCTCTCATACTTTCTCTGAACCTCTGCTAATCTGTAGTTCATTCTGTAACCTGTTCTTCTCAAGGCAGTATGCATTCATTCCTTGTAAAATCTGCCAATTTTAATTTTAAAAAAATTCTTTGAAAGATATTTGTCAACGTATTTTGCATCACAGTGATTTCAAATGTTGGATTCAAAACATAAGACTTGTCCTCTTCATGGAGGGGCAGAGCTTCTGTCTGTATCATTTTAAGAAGAAACACTCAGCTGCTCCACTTGTCAGTCACCCTCTTCCGGGAGAAGGAAACACGGACCCTCACAGGAAAATAAGATTGCTCTCTGAAAGCAAAAAGTAAGAACTTGAAGCTTTTCTATTGCTGACTTCTATGATCTGTCTCTTGCTGTCAGCAAGGTCTCAAGGCAGACAATATCAAGGAACATGAATGGCATGGTTCTTAGTGTTAATCTTCCTGCACTAATATAGAGAAAGTATAGTTCAGTTTAAAAACCAACCAACCAACCAACCAACCAGGAAAGGAGAAAAAGAAAGATTCTCTTTGTCTGTATTTTCTGATTGAGAACAGAGCTCAGAATACCATTCTGATAGGATACCTGTGACCATTCTGATAGGATACCTGTGAAGCTTGTTCCCCAGCCAACTCAGCTTTTAAAGGTACTCTAGTCCCTACATTTAATATAATTTCTTTATCCCCATATATAGCAGTGGCAACACTGAAGCAGACTTTACATCATCATCCTAAACTACAATCATAATTCTAAAAATTATTGTGGCTAATTTATTGTTGATGCAAATTATCTCCTCTTCAGTACTACTCAGAGTAAATTTACTGTTGAGTTTATTAAGATGCAGAAGCAAATTTCCTTCCCATTTTTCTACAGGATACTGATAATTAAAATGGCCTAGTACTCCTGTGGCCTCAGATTCAAGAACTGTCAGGTAAATTTTTAGAGACAGAGATGATGAACACCCAATAAGCAAAGAAGACACAGATCTTGAATTATGAGGACTCTGTAGCTTCTTCCAAGAGCCCTTCATCTTTATTATCATGACATCGGTACATACTCTTCTGCTCTTACGATGATCCCAATTGATCTCAGAGCTTTGCAAGAGGTGCTATCTATAGTTGGTACTAACCTGAAGACTGAAAAATCAAAGATCAGAGGAAAAGGGCCATCCGTTATTAATCCATTTAGGTCCTGAAGACAAGTTAATGATGTTTATTAGAGAAGACATCTTGAAGTAATTTAAAAATGGCTCCAGCTACTATCATTCCAGATGCTAAAAAAGCTAAACAGTTTCTCTAATGACAGCTGTTCCCAGGGATAAAGAACTCCAAAAGCCAGATTAAAATAAGTACTCTAATTCAGTCCAACTGTGACACTAACTTTATGTAAATACTGCTTACTGACAGAATAAAGCATCTGCCCTTGTGAACAGATTTCAGTGTTGAGCTAAATAATAAAAGGGTAAATTTTCTGAAGTATATCTAAGTTTTCATGAGTAACACTGGAAGTTTGGTCCTTACAGTTATTTTTCCATATAATAAGCTGTAACATTTGTAATGGTGAAGGGTTCATGAAACATTCTGAAGAGAGCAGAACTCAACAGAGGTTTTTCTTCTTTGAAGGCACAAAACTCTTAAGCAACTGAATATATGACATACAAAGTCCTGGGAAGTATATCTGACACATATATCCCGGTCTTTTGGTGGAAGCCTTGTAACGACTAGGGTGAGTCAGCTACAGAGTACCTACGTATTTTCAATGATAACTAATCAGCTATGCTTTAAGAAAATAGTTTTATTTTCCTTTTAAAAAGCTACCATCATTTGCAAATGCAACAAATTTGTCTTACAACCAAGATGACCAAGGTTGATATTCTGAACAAAAGCAACAGTTCTTCCCAAAGCCTGTCTTCAGATATTATCTTTACCTTTTGTCTTAAGTTTGAGCTAGAATAATCTAGTCAGGCTCTAGAAGTCACCTTTTTTGAGTATTTTCTTAATTACAGATCCTTTTTGTCTTTCCTCAACATTGGATATCTGTTTGATAGGAAAAACCTTTGGAATCAAGAGGAAAAGTCTACTACTGATAATTAATTTCTCCAAAATACAAATAAAAATATTTTTTCCGTCTTTGGCTTGAGATAACTGAACTGCCTCAATCTCAAGATGGTAACATTACTTTTGTTTCTTCACTTTTTAACTTCTTGCAAGATACATGCTTCCGTGCTGTGTGCTTTCTTTCCCATAAAATATCTGTGATTGACAACAAAGTAATATCCAGGCTTTCTCCAGTGCTAAGGATGTTTATAGAAAGTGTTCATCAACTGGTTGTGCATACGGAGTTAATGCAGTTATTTCTGTTTAATTACTTAACTCAAAGCAATAGCTTTCAGGACAATACTCCAGGTCTTGAACTTCAGCTTTGACACATACAGTTGAATTGAATGAGAAACTGAAGCAAATTGTCACTCACTGGAGCTCAAATGGGTTGCAAATAGTAATTGCAAATCTTCCAGAGGAGAGATTTCCAGTCCATCTGGACAGTCATCTGTAACCTCGAGATAAATCTGTCAGCCACAGATTTCACACTGTTTCAGACTGCTAGGCCACATGTCAGCTGCACTTACGCAACGCCTGAAGCCAGACGTCACCCTGCCTCCATTACAGAGCTGGCAGAGGTTGGTACATCAAGCTGTGGAATGTCAAACAGCTATGTATGTCTCCTATCTTGCCTTAAACTCGGCATGTTCATGAAGATGCAACTTTCTCACAAAACCTCTGTTGCTGGTTTATAAAAAGGGCTGCTCACTGAGACCATTGGATGATCTTTGCTATGTGAACACCGATGAAGACGATACATAAACCTTATGGAAAGCAAGGAAATTAGGGTACCCTGGAAGACTTTCCTTCTTCCTTTAAAAATTTCCATTGACCAGGTGTTCCCAGACAATACATCTGAGTCATTATGTGAACAAATATGGAAGAGCTCATTCATTGTTTTCCCAGCCAGTGGCTGGCAACTGTTTATAACTACTTCTGGTTTGTTTTTTTTTTTTCTTTTTTCAGGAGACAGTCTTTCACCAGTCTCAAATGCTCTGTTTCATGCTGTATCCTCGGATCAATGTTTCCACATTTAATAAGTCCAGATGAAGACCTCTTTACTATCACAAGCTCAGATTTTTAAATTTTGTTTGTTTGTTTGTTTGTTTCTATAGAAAAAGTCTGATCTCAGAATACTTGCAACTATCAGGAATGCGGTCTCATGCATGAGTTTCCTCTGATTCCCTACCTGGAGTGTAAGAAAGAGCAGAATAAATTCAACCATGTTGATCTTCTACTTGTCTGAGGCAGTTACCTCATGAATTTCTCACAATTCATCTCAGCCTCTATAAACAAAAGAGAGGAATATTCCCTATGTAACAAGATAAAATAGGTATGATCCCCAGCCTTCGTTATTTGAGAAAGCCTAATCAGTGCAGTGTGAATCAGGCCATGACACTGACCACATAATCAGGAAATGGCTATCAAGAAGAAACAGTCTTAGGCTATATAATAAGTGAGGCTTATACATCCCTCTTTATGAGCAGATTCTTTTTTAATACTCTAACAGTGTGTTTCTGGAGGTGTGTATGTGTTTAAGTGATGGTACTTGCTGGAAATCCCATGTTTTCTAGCTCATTAACAGCTTATTTTTACTGTCATTTTCTCCTAATTACTAGTATTCCTCTTTGAGATGCAGAATACTTAATATACATTTGCCTTTATCAGTAAAGGATACGTATTTAATTCTAGGAAACCCTAACTTTGTAGAAATAGGTTTCAGGGTTATGTTACTATATGAACAATCGTAAAGGGATCTGTATGCGTGCAGAAGTATTTCAGTCTGAGAAATAATTAAAAAGCATAGATCATGGAAGTTATATGAGACTGTGAAAAGAAGAACTGGATTTCATGGCAGACATAATGAGTAAGATACAGGTGTAGGATGCATTTTAAACAAAAGCCTGAACCTGCAGTATATGTCCACAAGACACAGACTCCCGCAGTTCCTGCAAAAGTTTATGGAGAGCATGGAGAACTGGGAGTATAGAGTTAAAAAGTCTGTGCAGATATAAGTAGGCTCCTATTTGGCAGCATATACTTGTTTAATCACTTGTACGAGACATGTCATACTCACAGGTAAAAGTTGGAATCAAAGTTATGTTAGTAGGTTTAGGCTCTTAAACTTTGAAGACAGGATTGAAACCATGAATGCCTGAAAATATTAACCCTAAATTCAATGATTAAGAAAATATGTAGAACTCAATACAAACAAAACCTGGCATTTTTAATACAGAAAATGGACAGTCAGACTATCAGAATTGCCTAGAAGGCTTGAGTGATTGAAAAAATAATTGGTAACTTATGTGCCGGTCTCTGTACATGAGAAAACAGGTGGTCTTTCCATGAAGAAGACAAAAACTGGCTTCATTAAAAAGGTTTTCATTTTTATTTGCAAAGTGATGGTATAAAAACTTCTGAGGATATTCTACCTGGGAAACATCTGGTTCTGTCCTCCTTGGCATATTTTATGAAGTTTGCCAACATCATTTAGATATAATTATGCTAGTTTTAGCAGGACTACTGCCTCTGCATCTCTAAAGAAAACAAATATATTGCAATGTTGGCAGATGTTTTCTGAACTTCCTCGACTACAATGTATGTGCAACATCCTATCTGAGGAATTTGTTTGTTGGGTTGGATCAGTTCAGCTTCCGTACGATACAGTGTAATATTTATTTTATCATTATTGTTCTTAGGACCCTCAAACCCAGATCAGTCACTCACTACACTTAAGAGAGCGTACTGTTCATCCATAACAAAGGATAAAAAAAAGAAGACACACCAGTATATACAATTAGATTATGGGACAATATCAATCAAATGTGCTTGTCTTCCACACACTAGCAGATTTACCATACTGCTGTGTTTGGGTTTGTTTGGATTTTTTTTTAGGGGTGGTGGTGGTGGAATTTTTAAGATTATAGCAGAGAGGTGAGTGTGAAAGGGGACATGGAAGAGAAAAGCCTAAAGTGGTGGTTTAAACCACTTTTATT
>NW_008586247.1:37498-48392 GCF_000691845.1 Merops nubicus | reverse complement strand
GGGCGATGCCCATCGCCTCTGCCCAAGTGGGAGCACAGCAGCGCCGCAGGACTTTACACAGAAGTTGGCTGCGTTGCACTTTGCCAGCAAAATATTACTTGAAAGTAAACTGGCCAGAAGAAAATAGGTCATCCAGTCATGGTACACAATTTTATGTCACGTTTGTAGTACCGCATTAAATCAAACACAGCCATTAGCTGTGAAACAACCGCTGCGCGACTGGCGTTTGGAAGCGACAGAAATGAGAGACGCCCTACAGAAGCTGTGTGGGATTTGTGGCCCCGGTGTTGGCTCTAATCCTTCATTTGTCCTGCGGTTTGAGCCCTCCCAGTCTTGAGAGAAGGAGGCCCCGCACACGTGCTGGCCGCACCCGAACTTGCGCCTCTGTAAAGCAAACCAGGAGTCCTCCCTAAGACAACGGCTGTAAACAGGCTACAGCACAATGAGGTACAAGAGGCCTCGTGGAGGTTTTCTGTGTTCTGTGGGCATTGTTCTTCCTGCGCATGCTGCAATCTGTCGTGTAAAAGAATCTCCATTTTAAATAAGCCCGTAATTACATATTTACCTGCACCGCTGGCTTCTCAGCACACACACAAAAGCAGATGAACTAAAGCCGGTTCTCCAGAGACCAGGCCACACTCAATTCCTCTAAATCCCCATTAGTGAAGCATGGTTTCCAACCAAGACAGCTCAGGTGGGCAGGGAGGCTGTTTCTTGGATTTTTTATGTAGTTTCACTTCTTTCAGAAGAAAAATCCACAAACACTAGTTTACTTACATGAAAGAAGAGAGACCATTTCTTAATAGCAACAGCCCTTAACATCTTGAGTCATGATTATCAGGATTCTACTAGAAAAGTAGCCAGTGTTCACAGCTTTTAAGGGCATCATATGAAATGTTATGGAGTACTGATGGGGCTAGCTGAATCCATACTTCAGACTACAGTTAATTTTCCATCTAATGCCTAATGGAAACAGCATTCTTCAAACAACATAAAAAGATATATATTCAATACAACATTCAAATGTTTTTAGAATTAATAGGCTGGAGCAGGGATTTTGTGGGGAAACGGGACAGGACATTTTGTGAACTGTATTTTCAGCTTTTTAAAAATTAATATGTGGAAAATAATTTATTGAAAATTGTGTATGTCAGCTCACATACTTTACAAAGGATTGGGAAGTAGAGGGCAAGAAAGGGAGAAGTGGAAGGTACGTGAAGGGCAGGGGTTTCCTTTGTTATGATACAGTGCAGGGTACCAGAAAATGAAAGTCTGTAACTCAGAAGATGGCTGTTGTGACCTGCACCACTGTCATTTTCCCTGTTTTCATCTTCATGCCCTTGTGCCCTCGTTCCACCTTATAGGGCCCAGATGTCCTCAGTGGATGGGCAGAACAAACTTACCAACTGGCTTTACCACGATGGAAAAAATTTCTTAATATTTGTCAAGACATAGGCAGCACCACTGTCCTACATCTATCTCTTTACAGTGGCTGAGGACGTGCAAAGCTGAACCCAGGTGTGCATTGCATTTTCAGCCACATTTATCTCAAATTAGGCTGTTGTGAGTGGAAGAGAACATCCCTGCTCATTCAGTCCTGCAGTCAGGGTCCTGTATGGCTTTTTCAGCGCCTCCCGTGGCTTGTCCAGCCCTCCCAGCCTCTCCAACTGCCCTGCTGCCCAGCCGTGGGGCAAGATCACCCCTCAAGGTTTACGTGACAGCAGAGATTATCTGGAGTATTTTGTCAGATGTTTCCAAGAAAACAGTCTCTTAAATTCTTGTCTGTCCTTGAAATAAGTTGTCAGTACATGGTAGCTGCTTTGGAAGACCTGCTGATAGAATCAACTGAAATTACAGAGTGAGGTGCAGTAAATCGAGTGTGCAACACTTTCTGCATCCATCTGGGGGAGTAAAAGTTGTTTACATATTAGGAGCTTCAAGCAGTGGCAAGAACATGGACCTCCAACAATAGCTGCAGCATCAAAAACAATAAATGTGACCTTTGGTCCACCAGGACGAAGGACAAGCGCTGTCCTCCATGTCACCCTGCGGATTTCAGCTGTCAGCATTGCAACACAGCTCTTCTCTTTGGAGGCAGAACTCCTGCTGCCCCGTCACTGGCTCTCCTACACACTTTCTATCGTAACTATGGACAACACACTTTATGCTCTAGTTTCCCCTTTTTTTTTTTAACAAATGGGGGCAATACATTTCTACCTGCCTAAAATAGCGTGTGGATACATTAATTAGTATTTGTGTGATGCTAGTAATTACTGATGGGACTTGCACATTGACACAGATTTATAAATGCAAGTATTTCAGTGGAAAGGGAGTTTGGATTCTTACAACTGTGGAGTACCTGTAGCATAATTCAGCAACACATATCTTAGCTCCATAGAAAAGAATAAGACGGCGGCCACTAATGACAGTAATTAAAAATTTCTGTAAGAGCTGTCCAATCACCTCTTCATCTGAGCAAATTATAGTGTGTTATTGAAACCGTTAGTGCAATAAAATGAAGCTAAAACCATTTTGCATTAAAATAATCAGACCTCGATTTATGATGTAAATTGTAAATCAGTGACCTATAACACGCTAATTGTTTTTCTCTCTCATGAAAGGTGTGCTTCCGAAAAAGATCTGATCCAGCGTATGTGTTTGTTCACGTCACCCTCCAGCGGCTAGCACTACTATGCAGGACATAATAAGGTGTTGTGCTGGTTTTGGCTGGGATGGAGTTATTTTCTTCATAGTGTCTAGTATTGGGCTGTGGTTTGAATTTCTGCTGAAAATGGCATTGCTAACAGAGGGACGTTTTCACTGTTGCTGAGCAGAGCTTACACAGACTCAAGGCCTTTTCTGCTTCTCACCCCACCAGCGAGTAGGCTGAGGGTGCACAAGAAGCTGGGAAGGGACACAGCTGGGACAGCTGACCCCAACAGACCAAAGGGATATTCCACACCACATGACATCGTGCTCAGAATATAAAGCTGAGGGAAGAAGGAGGAAGGTGAGATTGTTCAGAGTGATGGCGTTTGCCTTCCCAAGTAACTGCTACATGTGACGGAGCCCGGCTTTCCTGGAGATGGCTGAACCCCTGCCTGCTGATGGGAGGTGGTGAATGAATTCCCCATTTTGCTTTGCTGGTGTGCACGGCTTTTGCTTTCCCTATTAAACTGTCTTTATCTCAACCCATGAGTTTTCTCACATTTACTCTTCTGATTCTCTCCCCCATCCCACCAGGGCAGAGTGTGCAAGTGCTGCACGGGGCATAGTGGCCAGCTGGGGTTAAACGGTGACAGGCGTATAGTCAGGTAACCTGCTGTTGACTGGAACCCAGGAAGGACACTTGTTCTTGTACAGAAGCGGGAGGATAGCCACTTTTGGAGACTGAATTATAGTTAGATCTCTACATTTGCTAGACATGAATTTTTATGAAGTCCTTTTTACTGTAAATACTTTGACATTGTGCTCTGATAAGTAGAACCAGAATTTATAAAATAACTATAAATTTAAATATTTGGGGTGTGTGATCAGTTTATAGCAAAGACCAACTGTACCAGCTCCACAAAAGACTTCCAAACTGTAATTAGTATCTTCTTCCTTTTTTTCTCTCTCCAAGGAAAAATAGATGTTCCCCTTTTAGTTTAACAGGTTTGTTATCTCCCTACACTTTGCTGTAAGTTTGTTATTAGTAAAGACTGGGTGCCAATGCATCCTGCATGTTGAACTGAAGGTGGTCATGTCTGATCCTATTCAATACTGTGTTTCTTTAACACAAACTGGTGAGACCTTAAAAATGGAAAGAATAAGAGAAGGAAAACCAAAGGAACAAATTCAGTCCAGGGAGAGAAAAAGAGCAATAGATAAGTACCTCTAGGAACCTATATTCGTCAGTGCACTAAGAGAATGGCTGAACTGTGGTCAGTTTGCATAGAAATGTTATTAATAATTATTCCAAGTATATGTTGTAGCAGATCATTCAGAGCCCAGAGCACTGTGATCCACATTATGGATGTATAACTATAATGCTCATTTGAGTATCCTGTAGTCATTTCACAAAATGCACGGCAAAAAATGTTGATCAAAATTAGCTGTTGTTGATATGCAGTAGCCACTTTTAAAAGCTCAAGATCCCAGCCCTTTCACTCTTGGGCTTTCATTTGTATTTCCCTTTGAAAACACAAAATAGATTAAGTCACATCATAAAGAAATTGCCTAGAAAATGTTCTGCAAATTTATAGCTGTGGGGAACAGGAGGCTATCAGGATATAATAAAAAGTGCTTACTGCAGTCTGGTTTTTTGCCCTTTTTTATAAGCTTTGACATTGCCTCTTTGTGAAAGTTGATTTGCATTGCCTCCACCAGCCTTCAGCTAAATACAGTTGCTGGGAGAGGATGGGAGTTGGGGGACAGCGGTGGCTTAACCTTCTCTCAAGGACCTCCCTCCTGGCAGCTCCCTCTGGAGGGAGGAAGGGAAGGGGACAGACAGAAAGCCTCCCTCGGGGCTCGCCACTGCCTGGGGGCTCCCAAGGGCACACCTCAGGGTTTCAGGCCCTTTGTGTGTTTTTTCAAAGTGTGAGGGAAATGCTCTGTCCTCTGCTGCAGGCAGCCCTCACCGTTCTTGCTAAGGCAGAAAAATAAATAGCTATGTTGAGCCTCAGGTATATTGAGCCACTTCATTCTACATAGCACAGTGTTTGTGTCTGTAGTCCGTCAGCACCTGCAAAACTGCCTAATGAAGTTTCTGGGAGGAGGCGCTGACCCTGGGGGTAGGCGGGTGGCCGAGCTGGGAGCAGCAGGATGCAGCTGAGGGGAGTGTAGGTGGTGCTGGGTTGAGAGCTGCAGAGAGGGGCCACATGTGAGACCACATACTTTACCCCTGGCTCTCAGCCACCCTGGGTTGCCACTGCCTCCCACCACTGTTCCTCTGTTCTCCAAGGTGTTCATCTCAAACACCCTGTATTTACGCATATTCAAACGTGATCTTGGCAGACCCTTATTAGTGTTATTGCTGTAACAGACTTCTCCTCTGTAACCTCTAACTTTTTGCAACAAACTGGCTTGAACTGCTAAGCTTTGGCACATCATTAGATAAGCAAATTATGTAAAAATCCTTCTGTGGTGGACACATATACAGAAAATAATTCTGTCAGATGTAATTTTCAGAGGTAGCACAGCTATTTGGTTCCATTTTAGTGATTAGAGGTGTCAGGAGGTCTCTTGGTTTGGGGTTTTTCCACAATTACTAAAGCAACTGCCTGTCTTTTCCAGCCTAAAGTAGTAGTAGTAGTAGTAATAATAATAATAATGATGTGCATCCTCTAGCATGATCCAAAAAAATTAAGTATTCATCTTTGATGCACAGTCCTGTATTCTTGGCAGCAAGTTTATGGAAAGTCTTAAAATACTTGGGGTTTGTTCCTCAGCATCATCAGCTGAGCTGGAAAGGACCTGGTGCTCCAGCTGGGGTGTGTTGCTCTGAGTGAGGAGGGAGGTGGGACACTGGGTGTTTGGGAAACTTCTGCTCCATAAATCACCTCAGCAAATTGCTAGATTGTGGTCAGCTTACGGCGTTTTGGTGTGTGCCCAGTGAGGGTGGTGTTGCTGTGAGACGTGTCCAATTGCTAGAAAATAATCAGTGGCAGCAGGTTACAAAGAGCAAAACTGCAGTAGCAAATATTTTCTTTTAAAAATAAACAATGTCCAAACCCACCCACTGCTGTTTGATGCCAAAGAGGAAGCAGGTTCTCACGGGGCATTCTGTCAGCCGTGGCAGTGCTGGGGGAGGCATGAACGGTGGCTCTCCCCTCACAGCTGAACAGGAACTAGGTTTGCTTTCTTTAGCATTTCACAGAAATAATCAACCAGCAGAAATACCACCCATGAACCCCAGCCCTATAAAACTGCCATTCCTGGGAGCATGGCAGTGTTTTGTCCGCTGGATGGCATCGATGAGATCTGGGTGCAGACAGGGAGGCAGAAAGGCCACTGGCATTCCCCCCTGTTGTAGGCAGGTCTCAGCAGCATCAGCGTAGGATGACCAGGTCCCGGGTCATCCCATGCCACGCAGTCAGAATGACCAGATGCACCCCAGCACAGAGGTCCAAAGCACGGTGGCAGCAGATGGACAGGCTGAAACCCTGTTCCCCAGCCGTGTTCCCCAGTGAAAAGGGGCCGAATGGCCACCCCATCTCTCTCTGGCCACTGTGACTTCTGTTTATCTTCCTCACGGGCACAGTGCAGGCAGATCATTTTGGTATGTGCTTTGAAATCAATACAATGCCAAAGGAAGAGCTAGAAATGTTGCAAGAGAGAGAGATTACAGCAGTGCCCAACTCAAACACTCAGCTGGGTGAAATCCCTGCTCAGGCTATAAAGAGCAAATTCTGCAGCTCTGCTGCCCTGGGCTGGATTGATGCTCTACTTATGTCACAAGGGGTTAGAGTGAGGAACAGCTTGGAGTTGTTTATGATTTTGGGGCCCCTTGGACTGTTCAGTGGGGTGTCAACTCTGTAACAATCATCCTTCTGTGAATTTGTAAAGTCTCCTTGAGAAAAGAAAAGGCTTGTGTGAGGGGTTGAGCAGGGAGATGGGTTATTCTGCCGTTTCATCCTCTCCCCACCCAGGCAGATGAGCAGCTATAAAAGCCCTCAGAACAACTCTCCTTCTTTCAGAAATGCCTTTGACTCTGTCGAGCAAGCTGCCCGTGGGCAGCCCCTTGAGCGCTGTCTGCATGTGAACAAAAGCGGTCTGTGTTGCAGGCCCGGGCAGTGGTTTTGCTGCAGGCAGTCTCACATTCACGTGCTGCCGCTGTGCTTAGTTTCACAGTTTCACAGGCTCTGGAACCACCAGCTGGTTGGCAGCGCAGCAGCGTACGCATCTCTGACCTGCAGGATATGGGGAACACAGGCCCCGCCCCGAGAGCGTGGCTGCTTGGCTCCTTCTCCATGCCACACCATGCCAAAATTCTGGGCTGTCTGTCGGCTCCTCTGTGGAGGGGCTCCCCAGGACACTCGCCCCTTATGACCAGTCCCTCTGGGCATTAGTGGCAGGAGCTGCAACGCTGTTGGGGAAATCTGTGTACTTAGGAAGCCAATAGCCACCAGTGTCAGACCCAGCTCTGAAACACCTTGCCAAGCTAAAGAAGAATGATTGCCAACCTCAGTGTTAAGTGCCTGCTCCCCATCCTCCTTTTCTTTTTTTTTTTTTTTTAAAAAAAGCTTAATAAAGTTGAGCCACACATTTTGTTGGCAGAAAAAGAAAAAAAGTCTCAGCATCATTCTTACTCATGCCATGAGGACATCATCTGGAGGGGGAAAGTTTGTAAGCTTTCATAAAACCAAGGACCACAATGCTGAGGTTAACTTGCTCTTCCTGTTTGAGCTGAGCAGCTCTTCCTCCCTCCCTACCCCCTGGCAGGGTTAAAAACTAATGGCTGAAGAGAGGCTGCTGTTCACCCTGAAACTTTTCTGCCAATATCTGTCATCCACAGGGAGCTGGGCAACTCTTGTGATTCCCACAAGATCCAGAGTAAAATGTTGCCAAGTGAACAAACAGATTCTGTGTAAGTTCTGACAGTCTCACACAAACTGGATAATGAGCTAGAACTAGTCTTTAACGTCTGTCCTGGTTTGGGGTAGAATAGAGCTGGTTCTGTTCAATGATTTTACTTTTCAGCTAAATCTTCTTCTAATTAACTGTCCTGTCTGAAGTTAGCAGCATATTTTCACAGACTGTCTGCTTCTAGCAGTGATAACACTCGATGTTTAGAGTTACTACCAAGGGTTGGTGTGCAGATGAAGGTCAAGACCAAGCTAAAGCTTGTGTACCACATGAGGAGGGGCAGAGAATAAAGCCACACCTGCAGGGAGAAGCAGACAAGTGACCCTAAATTGACCAGTGGGGTATTCCATCCTATATCCATCATATTCAGTATAAAAGCTGAAGGATCATGAGAGGCAACACCTTCCGCCTCCCTTCCACCTTCTTCCTCAGTTTTGCTGCTCCTTCACTGGCCATCATCCGAGGAGGACTTCATCCATCCTGCCTTTGATCCCGAGCCCTGTGCTCCTGTGTTCCTGAGTTCCAGAATCCATCTCCTGTACCCAGTTGCTGTCTGCTGCTGAGTCCAGCCTAGAACTTTTCCCCAGGGGCTGCTCCCCAGCATCAGGGGGTGATGGTGACATATTGCCATCGGGGGAGTTGGGTTTGATACCAGTTTTGTATGTATTTGTACATATTCCATTTTATTATTACTATTAGTAGTAGTATTAAAGCTGTTTCACTTTTCTTTTCTAATTGATAAGTCTTTTGAATCCTGCTGGACATCTTGACAATCAGCCACAGGCAGCTGATAAATCTTGAATTGTCACAACCAGCACACAGTGTCTGCTGGGTAGAGACTTGTTTTCAGGCTTGTACAACTACACCACCATCCTTATCACCCTGGAAGAGAAATGCACCCTTCCAAACTTTTGCAATTTATTTCTAGGACTTGTGCAAACCCAACTGTGAAATACTTTCACTTCTTGAGCTGCACTTCCAAATTTTAGTAACACAAGCACATTTCTAGCAAGGACTCTGAGGTGTGGTTACTACCACTGGTATCCTCCAGCCCATTTAGGTCATGATAAGAACTGTTGAGGAAGGATCCCCAGCCTTGACAAAATCCCAGTCTTCCACTAAATTATGATAGAGAAACATCCAGTGATGGATTGTCCACATCCCCCAAATTAGTTGTCAGGTTCAGTAAACCAGGGCCAGAAGCTGGGTTACTAAATAGATTTCAACCAGTCTGAAACTACAAGAAAGCAGCAAACTTTGTTACCACAGAGCTTCATATGCAGCCCTGTTCACTTCCAGGTAGATCTTACTATTTTATCTGCTCTTATTTGTTGTCAGAGAAAAACGTGCTTAAATGACAGAGATCCAATTCCTGACCCCTGGTATCAGTTGCGTCCTGCTCCATTGGCTTTGGTGGACCCTGCTGTGAATTCATGAAATGAGAGTCACAGTTCATTCTGGTATGTATTGATATGAGGCTCAGCCCTCATTTGGGTTGGTGGCAATCAGAGGGAGGAGAGCTACATGTTCCTTCAGGAGTGGCTTTTGTGTCGAGCACAGAGTTTACGTGTCCTTTTGAATGTCCAGTGACACAGTTGTGGCACTGGGGGTCCCCAAGGGTGATGTGCCAGCAGCTCCTCCAGCATCCCTCACGACTGCAAGCCAGTAAGCACTGCTTGGCATGGATGATATGTAGCACCTTGTTCAAAGGCATCTCTAAGTTATGGTTTCTTGGTTTTCAGAGGGGACTGTCTGTTGCTTTGGGTTCAGCTTCCTTTATCTGTTTCTTCTTCTTGCATCCAGGGAAACTTTTTTTTTTTTTTCCCTTTCCAGTTGTGTGAAATCAGCTTGGAGTGAAAAGGCCAAGAAGAAACTTTCTGATGATAAGTAAGTCTACAGCTGTGTCTTTGTTCTCAGTGGAGCTAAAGACCACATTAATCAGAAACTTTGCTGACCTTGTCTTTGGTACCTGAAGACTGAAAGACAAAAGTGACAGTCTGGCCATGTTTAAAATTTCAATTAAAAAATGCCTGCTCCCCAGGGATAAACATTATCATAGACCTCAATGGGGTTAGATGTAACTATGATAAAGGCAGTGCGTTTTTATCCTTCTATTTTAATTTTCTTCCCCAAAAGAATAAAGCCTAGTTTTTGTTTCTCTTTCTGATCACAACAACTTTGTATGTGATGGAGTGTGCTCAGTGGTGCTGGGTAGCTGGTGTTGGGACTTTTGGTAAAGAGCAAGGTGAACAATTTCTGAGAGAGGATGGCAAGCTGGAAGGGGAGAAGCGAAGCTATTGGAGTGAACGCGAAGAAAAATCTCCCTGTCTTCCTTTTTTATCACACTATGCTGCTCTGATAAAAATACTACCTCTTCCTATAGCCCTGGCAGAAGCAAGGGGTGAGGAGATCCTGCTCAGAGCCAGACTTGGCATCTGGACACATAGGTTAGGTGAGGGGGGATGTAGCAGCACAACTCCTCCCCTAAGGATGAAACAGAAAGCCTTTCGTTATGGCACCCAGCTGTGCCTTATTGATTTTATTATTGAAATATTCATCAGATCAGTGGATATCCAGACCCCTGAGAACACGAACAGCCAAACGGACGGGATAAAATGAAACGAAATCCCTTGGCACTGCCTATGACAGGAGGAGAGGTGGTCAGCTCTGCCCTTCTGCTGGCAAGCCCTGGGCCATGCTGGCTGGCGAGAGAGGTGTCATCCCGGCCTCAGCGTGGCAAATTAAATAGGCGCTTCTCCGGGTTGAACGTTCAGTTCAATAAAGGGCCAAACTCCTGCCTCAGAACGTCCTCCGGCCCCGCCAGCTGCCCCTGGGCCTCTCCTTCCCCGGCTTGCCGATGGTCTGCCTGTGGGGCTTCTTCACATACTGCACCTTTATCCAGCCCCCCTCGCTGGCTCTGCTCTCCCCATCACCGCTCCCGGGTTCGCTCTCACCCTGCGGGGGCATGCCTGGTATGGCCTTGGGCTGGGGGGTGCCGCGGGGGTGCCTGCGGTGCTGGGCGCCCGCAGAAGTCCTGTAGCCCCCTCCCAAGTGCCGGGGCGGCACCAGGGGGCTGGTCCCGCCGCGCCGCCCGTCCGAAGAGCTGCAGGAGTTACCACTGTGTGGGGTGTTTCTGCCTTTGCCAGCAGACCTGTCCCTCTCTGAAGGGGTGTCGGAGGCTGTGCTGGAGGTGCTGCTGCCTTTCGAGTTCAGGTGCAGATTCGAGAGGTTTCTTGTCACACTCTGTGAGAGGGAAGAACAGTTTCTGGAGTGACTGATGGACATGAACTGGTAGCGAGTGGGAACACGCATCCTCCTCACGGCAGCG
>NW_008586247.1:0-37457 GCF_000691845.1 Merops nubicus | reverse complement strand
AGGTAGTGGGTGACGGTGGTCGGGCTGTGGGGGTGGCCATGCTGGAGAGAAATCGCTTTCGATATTTGGTGCATTCGCAGTGTCTGCATCCACTGGCTGTCGATGCCTGGCAGGGAAATGGAAACAGAGACAGCTTTCTGAGAACTGATGGAAAACTGCTCTCTGGTTTACCAAAAGCATGTGGTTAGGTATAGGGTTTCTCTCAGAAGAACCTCAATGTATTTCAAACCACTCTTTTTTCCCTCCCAGCCTTGCAGCAAACAGTCCTAGATTTGAGTATGTTCAACGTTATGGTTGAGCGTAATGTTGGACATCTAAAACAGCAAGTGATGCCAATATTTCTTGATGCCAGTGCATGTTATGGAGCTTAGACTAGAAGACACTTACTGAACCATCCATTTGGCTGTTTCTACTCCCAGGTGCTTCCCACGTGCTTCCCAGTGTTTTTAACCCAACCTGGATTTAAAAGTTTCCTCAGATACTCTTGGCAACCTTGGCAGATTTCTCCACAGCTTTCACTGCAGAAGAGCCTGGAGAACTCCAGAGCAAGTGTGGTGTCAGCACCCCAAGATGTCGGCAGCACTGCAGCATCACCCTCTACCTGCAACTCTCCCAGATGGCACAGTCATGCCGTTTGCAGCCAAGTGAGAGACAGAGGTGGTGCAGGCCCACTGTAAACCCCTGCTGCGGCAGCCAGGCTCACCCCCTCTTGCTCCATTTTTCCCTTCAAACTGCTACACATCAAAACCATCAGGGCCACTTTAGTCGTCATTATTGCTACAAATTCAGAAATCAATCCACTATGTGTGCTCCAGATACTAAGGTCCAGCTACGCTGGCTTCACACAGAAAATCATCTCTGTGGAAAAGCTGGCGAGGCAGCAGGCTTCAGCCAGGATAGCTCAGACAGTGCTTAAATGTGAGCAAAAATAACTGTATTACAGTTCCCTAACAGCTCCGGGGTCATAATAAAAGTTGTAGCTCCCTGAGATCAGGCTGAAGTGCTTTTGAAAGTCAGACCTGTGGTTTGCATGAAAGCCTATGGCAAATACAGTAATTGCAGATTTTCTATTTGAGCTGCAAGGGCAGCCTGGTTGGCTACTATATGGGTAGAGCAGAGACTGGGAATTCCTCTTATCTGAGGCCACATCGCTGGCCAGAAACCCCTGGGGAGCAGCTTGAATAATTTTGCTCTAGAGAGATTTGAATGATTTGTCCTTAAAGATCGCGTGTCATTCCAACGGGAAAGCATAACTCCACCAGCTTGAAGCAGCATAAATGCAACCAAAATGTTATTATCTTCAGTAGAAGACCCCAGCTTCTCTCTTGACTTTTGTTGGTTTTCTAGTGAAAGACTCCCTATGCCATGGGCCCTCTGCCTCTTGCTGCAATGCTGCATCAGCCATGAGGATTTCTGTGAGAGCGAGGCAGAGGCTCTGTCCTCAGTAGGATTGCTCCTGTAAGATGTAAGTAATGGTCTTTGCCATTCCTCCTTTCCCCAGACTTTGCTTGAAACCCAAGAGATTTAAATCACTTCAACATTATGTCAAATATGTCAAAAGGAAACTGTCTCTCCTGTGAAAGTGCCAGTGTGACACCACCACAGCAGATAGTTGTGGCTGCACTGGGAGATGAACCTCCTTCATGGAAAGACAGAGAGGAATTGCCTCTCTGCTTCCTTGAAAGTCACAGTTTCAGAAGAAACAAGCATGCTGAAATGAACCTGGCTGACACCATCTCCTCTGCCGTTTCCTCATGCGCTCCTACCAAGGCTGCGGATGTAAAACAAAGGTGTCATAAATCTGCAAGCAGCAGGCTCGAGACTAGAGTTTGGGTCTTCATTCGTTATTAGTTCTCATGGGCCACCACATGCCCTGTGGGACCAGTGCCAATGCAGTTCTGAGTGAGGGCCTCCCTTCATCCCCTTCAGGCTGTTCAGCCCCTGCTTCTTATGGCCAGCTGCCGTCACCAGCCTGAGAACTAGCTGCCCAGCAGAGACCTCCCAGTGTGCCCTGTGGGGCTGCCTCTCATTTGTGGGCTAGAGGGCTTCTTCCTCATATGGTGCCAGAGCCACCAACTCCATACACCTAATTAAAAGCTCTACGTGGCAGCCCACAAAGATAGTACTTTCATCCCTGCTTATTTTAGCCTCTTACACAGGTATCATCCTTACCTTTGTGCTTGAATTTGGTGGTGTTTTAAACCTGGGGTAGGTGGTCTGGTAAAGAAGACAGCCAGAAGGTTTGCTAGAGCTGAGGCACAGCTTTCACGCTGGCTGGTGACCCACCTCCTCTGAACTGTGCCTATTCTCTTGGGTGCTGACAATGCATTAGTGCTTGCCTTCGTGTAACTCCTCCATGTGCCATAGGGACAGACAAGCTCTCCCACCACTCACTGCAAAAAAATGAAAGCAGCTCGGCTTACTGCAGCAGAGCCAACCTGTGAAGATACAACACCATGCTTTGGTATGGCTGTATGGCTCATCACCCCAAAAACAGGGTGACCTCCATCAGCAGAGCTGATCTGTAGTGAAGATATATCTTTTAGGACATGCTCTAGGTCCTATCTGCATTACAAAACACAGTTGTGTTGCAAGCAGATCACAATTGCTTAGAAAGAGCACCCATTTTAGATGTGTCTGTAGTCTACACCAAACATCTCTGTTCTACATTTGGCAGTAGGGTACAAAATTGGAGTTCACCCTCTGCTGACTGGTATCTCATTCCAGCTCCTGTGCTGCTCCGCTCAGCTGTCCCACCCCAAACATTTCTGCAGCCCTGCTGCAAACTCAATCAGAAAAACAGCTTTGGCTGACAAACTCTTCTACAAAAAAAACAGCAGATCTTAAAGGCAGAACTGTGCCACAGTCAGCTGAGCCGAGTTTGCTGGTATGCCAGAGGCATACTTTAGTTAGGAAATGAAGACTCCAGTGTGTTATTAGAAGTATCTGAACAAGTCAAGCCACAACAAACACTATTCAAGAAGTCAGATCATAATAAGCCAGGGCGGAGTCTGGTGGGCAGGCTGAGCTGTAGAAGAGTGCAGTGGGAAGTTTTCCACTCTTTGTCACAGCAGAGTGGGAAGTCAAGAGCACCTATGGGTCTGCCAGGCTGGCAGCATGTACCTGTCAAAAGAACATATCACCCACAGGGGACTTTCTGCTACCCAACATGCATGCTACCGCACTTAGTATGTGCGTCCGCCTGGCAAGAGCTCTGGCCAGAGCAAGACCAATCTGCACCCACATGTCTCTTCCAGGAGATACCCTGTATCCAAGTACAACATCTGTGCAAAGCTGCCTGTGTGCTGGGTGGCCAAGAGCAGGTGGAAAGAACTGGCTGAAAGCACTCCTGCTAAGTTTGGGTTGTAGGGAGAAAAAGCCAGGGTAAAAGCTGCTGAAAGCACTAGCTCCCCAAATCCTCAAAACAGTTGTGAAAAACTCCATTATTCCCAAGAGACAGAGTAAAGGTGTGTGAGATTGTCTCCTTTCCCAGCAGATGCCTTCCTGGCACCCTGATGGAGAAACACTTCCGCGTGTTCACCTCGGGCCCTGCACACTTTGTGTGGGGGCTATAATTCAGCCCAAATCTTTTTGCTGTGCCAGTACGTGTGGCTCCACAAAGCTGAGCACCCATGTCTCGGTGCAGAGGAGCAGATTTGGAGGAGAAGGGCAGATTTGCCTGCTGATGCCCTGATCCAGCATCTGCAAGCAGACTTTGGAGGTGAGAGGGATTGTTATCATGGAAAGGCTACTGTGGATATGTACACATATGCCAATAGAGATGGGAAGAAGCTTGGACCACAGAAACAGGCAGAAACACCTCCTCCAGTGACCTTCTACACTGGGGGGGATTGAAAGTTTGATGCAAACCTGACCCAAGGAAGGGTTTGAAAACGTGTCAGGATTTAAGGCTGCTTACTACTAGAAGATGTGAAGCATTTGGGATTTTGGAGCAGATGGTTCTGAGCTCTGTGTCTGCTGTTGATGTGCAACTACAAGTGACTACAGTAAATGAAAGATTTATAGCAAATCACCAGGGACTGCTCCTAGCATGCTTCCTATAGGAGCATCTAGGTCATACCCCTGAACAGGTTACTACCCAGGTTTAGTTTTTAAGTCACATCAGACACGCCAGGGTGCTCCTACATGCATCCATGAAGACATCACGGGGACCACAATGCCAGCTGACACTGTAAGATGTGCTCTGTTGTTGGAACAGAATAATTGAAAAGAAACAGAAGAGAAAAACTGACTTCTCCTCCCCCCTGTGTACACCTTGCAATAGGGGTTGCATGTGCTGACTTACCTGAGTCCGATCTGCTCCGTGAATTCCCCTCCGAGTTGGGGAGCGAGGTCTGTATCATGAGCTGCACTGTCTCAACCTCGTCCTGTGCTTTCACCTTGCTCCAGCAGACAGCTTGGATGTGCCTGGTGGTTTTGGGAGCTCTAACGTCGCTCTGCTCAGGAAGGACATAACACGCATGAAGATGTAACACACATAAGGACAAAACATACATGAGGATATGACAACACAATCCACAAAGCTCTCCTACAAGGGAACTTCCACTAGTGCCTGGACGGCAGCAGCATTTTCAATACAGTGTGTTTTGCAAAACTACTTAGCCAGTTCTCATGTATTTTTAGACTCTAGATAATTTTGGCTGGCATTTTGTGATTATGCTAAAAATGTGGCAGTGAATAACTGTTTCAGTTCATGTACCATATGGAAGGAAGACCTAGAGATCATGAAAATATTTTCTAGTTTCATTAACGTGGGCGTCAAATGGACAGTGCTTTCTGCTAAGAGGACTAAGCAGGTATTTTTAAAGAAAGACCCTCCCCAAAACCTTCATGGAGTATCAAGCTCTTCGATTTGCTGTAAAGAGACTCCTGTAAGAAACTTCAGGCTGAAAGAAAATTACTGTTCTTCACTTCTGAGACAGGCAAGCAAGGTCCAGGATTTATTTCCTTGTCTCTCCATCACTGCTTGAATCCTTGCTCAGGATTGAGCTGGAATCTCAACTGTTAGCTTCCTTGTGAGGCACAGCATTGGTTTTTATAAATACAGTTTTGTAAGTAACTGCAAACTCTTTCTAGAAATGCTAAATTGTTTTCTAGGTTTTATTTTATCTTACGCGACTTCTCCTTTTCTTTCTTATTCTGTTACTTCTCTGCTCTCCTAATTAGAACTTCATTGAAAAGGTAAAAAACAGTCTCTTGAAGTAATGCAAACAACACCGAACATTACACTTCAAGTGAAAGGAGTTTTCATCTTGAGAAAAAGCATCGTCCAGGGCAGCAGCCTGAGGACATTGTCTCTGTAAACCTCATCCAGCTTTTGCTCTGAACTTCAGATTTTGCAATTAATTACTGGCTGCTGAGACTCGATTATAGGGTATAATAAAACGAGAGGATGCTATTACCACACCTCCCATGCACGCTTTACCTTAGATAAACAATTTTTTTATTTGTTTTTTTTTAGAACTTACCTCATACGTAACAATATATTCTACAGACTGGTGTTCTTCTATCCCCACAATCCATTTCTCCATTACAAACGGTGGCTGAAAAAAACATGTTGGGAGTTTTATAAGGTGCTCTTCATCTCCTGACTTGTTTCTGAAATACCCCAAAGATATTTTCAACATTTGCCTTCTTTCATCTGTTTCTATATTGTTAACATCAATACTTTTCTTCAAATCTTACAAGACAAATCAATATATTTTGGACTTATTTTACTTCCTTGTTTACAAAAGGAAATGGAGAAGAGATTTCTATAAATAACAGACAGTAGGTAAGACAACATGTATTCTTTTCATGGGGGCATAAACATTCATTTTTGTGCATGTACCTTTTTTTTTTCTGCTAGACTTATAGAGGCCAGCAAGAAAAAATATTTAGAGATTCTTGGAGGTATTGCCTGATAGATATAAAAATGCTGAAGTATGTGAAAAGTTAATGTTACTGTGTCTAGATATTATTTTATTTAACTGTAAGCCTTTTTAATTCTAAGGAAAACATTAAAATGTCCAAGATGAAAATTAAACAGAAAACTGTTTTGCAACAAAATATGAATAATAATGTAAGAAATCACTAGTGTTGTTCCAGAAATCACTAACTATACAAATACTATTTGCGTGAATTAAATATGAGAATCCTTTCTGGCAAATACTCATATTTTCACATTTTCCTTAAAATCTGATCAAAAATCTGATTCTCGGTTTTTTCTTTAGAAAAAATAGCCAACGTTTCCCCCAAAATTTTGCCCCCAAAATTCACAGCTGGAGCACTGAGAAGTTTGGAGGTTTCTACCACTATCATTTTTATCATTAAAGCAGCATTCTAATTGCTAACCAAGCTGTATGTTTTTTAATTTAGAAATTTTATTTTGGACCATGTTAAAAAACCAAACAATTAAAGTAACAGCAAACAGAATGCCCTCTGCATTAACAAAGCTTCTGTTGCTTAGGGTAAAAGCAGTCTAAATGCTGGCTGGTAAATATCTACAGGAAGGTTCTGAAATAAGGTAAAATGCCCAGTGACACTTAATTGCAGATGTTCAGTGCTGTACTGTCTGTTGATGGGTTTCAGTCTTTGTAACCCATTGTTGCATGAAAGAGGGAGTTTTAGAACCATGTAAAAGTTCTAAAAACATGTCCAAAAAAAAAAAGAGATGAAACCCCCACCCCTACAAATCACATGAAGTTACAAACTGTAACGTTTAAATCACTTTCTTCGCTTGAAAAGGAATGCAATGTTTTTGAAAATTCTTTTCTTTAAAAGGAGTAATAAATTCAGAAGATATACCATAGAATTAAAAAAAAAGAAAATATAAATTAGTTCCTTCTCTTATTTTTCTATTGTTAACATTATTGTCAGCTTAAAAGGGAACCAAAATACCTAACTCCTATTATGATACAAATCTGTTTTAAATGTGCATTTTATTTAAAAGCTGTCAAGAGATTGAGCTTCCACAAGCACAAAAGTCGACTGCTGTGGTATTTTAATGTCTTTGTTGGAGATCTGTGAATTTGTGAAAGCTTTAAGGCTGTAAATACCTTTGTCATCTTTAAAATCTCTACATCAGGTAGGTTAGTGTTGAATGTCACATCTTTTATGTAAGTTATTGCAATTTCATCCCCGTCCATCTCCATGTACATTTTCCATTTACAATCCTATGAATAATAAAAAAAAAAGGATGTTGGATTGTTAGAATACAAATAAAAAAATAACCATAATGAAATAAAACTGAAGGCTAAAACAACTCAAAACTTTATCCTCAGTATATGGGGGGGGAAATAACCCAATGAGAAAGATAAGGAACATATACGTATTTTAGGATCTGCATGTTTTCCAGTAAAAATGTTGATAAGGGAAAACCCTAGGGTTCTCCTGTTTGCTCTCCTCTTAACTCACACCACGTTGACAGGTTTGGATGCCTTCAGAGGTGGGGATCCCTGGAAGGGCCTCAGGAGGACTCCCTGTTTGAGCAGGTTGCATGGGAGCTCTGCACACCACTGTGGTGGTGGAGACACAAGGCATTGGTGGGACATGTCACTTGGGGTCACAGCCAGTGCTGGCACCCAGCCCCAAGGACATTCTCCCATTCAACCCAGGAACAAATGACCAGAGGATCTGTGAAACACCATTAAGGCAGTCGCTCCAATAATGGGCAAGAGGATGAGCTGGTTATTACAGCTCAATTATTTCAGATACTGAGTGCCCACAGAGACACTGAGCATCCTCAACTTCTGCTCACCTCCAATTGCACTGTTAATTATAATCAAGTTCAGCTTAGAAAATAATCATAGCGAATCTAAGAGACCAAAGCAACGAAAGGAATCCTTAAATAATTCCATGAGCTGAACATGGGGCCAGCATTCAACACTTTGCACAGACATGAAACCTGCAGAAGCTGATGGCTCTGGCGGCATCCTGTGCAGGCTGAGTGCTGGGACGAGGAGGGGGTTCATGCCCGTGGCCAGGGAGGCTCCCAGTGGGGACTGGAGACCATTTGCTCGTGTGCCCAGCAGGTGCTTTGGGAATTAGATACTGTCTGGTGTGCTGAGCTCCCCCAGAAATCAGTTCCCCGAGGGACAACAGGGCTTCAGTTAAGCTGAGTGTCTCCTTCTCCATGCAGGCAGGTGAGGATCTGCCCTTCAGAGAGGCAGAAGCTCCTCCAGACATGCCAGGGGTTCAGGAGGATCTGCATCTACTGCATGCCACTGGCCGAGCAGGTGTGGTCTCAGTGTTCTCCTCAGTTCTGCTCAGAAAATGCAAAAACTTTCAACAGGGCTACAGATGGCTGCTTAGGGCCAAGGGCTTGCGTAAGCAGTTATTTGCACACACAAACGTACAGCAGCCTAAAAAATATCCGTTCACACATGTGATTATCTGCTAGTGTTTGCACGTGCATCTCTCATAAATGTAACATAGGAGCTCAGCCCTCAGAAGTCTCAAAGCTTTCAATCAGGCATTGAATTGGCAATTCCAAGATAAAAGAAAACTGGAGTATAATCATTTCCGAATTGCAACAACAAATTATGCTTATGAAAGCATTTGGCCCTGTGTCCATCTATCCCCATTGAAAGTTTCTGCATTTTAGAAGCAGAGTGGACGTGTGGGTTGGTTTTCACAATGCCCAAGTGAGAGTCTGAGCGATGGGAACCGTGGTCCAGCAATCAGGGCACCGGACCAAGACTCGGAGGCAGCAACTTCAGTTCCCAGCTCTGCCCTCAGCTTCCTGTGCAAGCTGGTAAGGCCCTGAAGTCACCCTGTGCCTCCATTTCCTAACCACGGACTGTAAGCATGTCCTTTTTCTGTCCTGCTTTTTTGGTTGTGATCTAACCCAGGGTTACATTTGTCTCTTCCCAGGTAGGTTCAGTGTGATGCACAAGCTCTGATGTCGGCTGAGGACTGTACGTGCTGTGTAACTGAACAACAACAGCGAGGCCAGTTGTCTTTGACTCCTCCCCAGCTCTCAAACTGTGCTCCTGTCTCTGCCCACATCGTCCTTGTTGCCAGTTTTTTTGCAGGACTTCCAAAATTCATGCTACCTGGATTCCTAGTGCAGATCAAACCTTGTCTTGTTAGAGACAAGACGCTTAATGACATTTATAAGTTTCACAAAACCACCCAAGCCAAGGAAAGAACAAAACATTGACATAAAATACTGTCCTCTAGTTAACTCAGCGCATCTCCTGACTTGGTAACCGTTTTGTTCAACTGCACAGTAAGTGGTGCAAAACTTTTGTGCTGCAGAAACGGACATATTTCCCTGTTTTCCAGTCAAGCTGTAGGTTCTAATTTAGCAACGAATAGGAGAGAGATGCTTAACCGCGCAACCAAAAATTTGGCTAGAATAACCAAGTATACGTATTTCAATTCTGTGATTAATTGGAGCCATAAGATTTCTTCCATCAAAACTGGCTTGTTCAAAATGTCTCTGTAATAAATACACTTACACATGTCATTCTGAAGAGATGTCCCTGCACATCTTGTAATTCAAGCATTAAAATAATCCCCAATATTTAAATAATTTCAGCTTTTTTTCCCCTAATAGTTTCAGAACTGAGTCACAACCAGCAAAACTTTGTGTGAAAAACATTTCTGAATAAGACTTTGACAAAGCAAATAAATCTACAACCTCTGCAGATGATTGTAGAAAAGCATATCACACGTATTTTGAGATACTTCTCAGCTTCAAAACTGAAGAACACTTTAAGAATTAAGTCTCCAGCTTACTGTGGTGACAATACTCCTTCAACCCCATATGAAGTAATGTCTACAATAAAAACTGAGAGAGAAATCAAAAGATCAGGCACAGGCTTTAAACAACAAACACATCTCCTGCAACAACAGCTTAAAATTCTTGCTGGGGAGACACCTTATTTTTCAAGGAGGCCTAAATCCAGGATTCATTTTAAAATCACTATTTGTAATAAACTTTTTTTTTTTTTTTTTTTAAGATTGAAGAAAAATGGAAACGGCATTGTAGCAGGCAACTAGATAGAAGAAAAGTAAGATGTAACACAAGATGAAACAAATATAAAAAAAATGTTGATCATGCAGGTACTAAAAGTAGTAGCATGTTGATGGTTTAGGTCCCCAGAAGCTCCTTTACATTCTTAGCTATTATCTATCTCAGCTGCTGAAACCTGCTGTTTTAAAGGCATTAGAGTTGAACATCTAGTGACAGCACTTGGGTTATTTATCATTATGTATCACCCTGCTACACGATATTTTATTATTCTGGATTTAAAGGAAGATAACACAATTATGGTTAATTTGCTTCTCTTCTTTATATATATAGTGTCATGACCCACCATGGCTTTGTCCCATGAGATATTTTTAACCAAAAAGAAATCCACAAGAAACTCTCCCTAAAAATTCCATTAATAACCTCTTGTAGGGTGTATAGGTTGCAGGGTCTGGAACTAAGAATGTTTTAATCTCTTCAGCAAAACAATATCTCATAATGATGTACAGGACTATTGCTGCACTGATGAAGAATCATACATAATTCAGCACCTTTCACTTGGCACCACTGTGATATCCTCATTAGCAGTGGCTCACAGTGGCTGTCAGATGGTGTCCATGCGAATGCAGGCATTATATTGTCTTTGAGATGTGCAGCTGCTTCCATGACACTGCCAGTATATAAAAACATGACGCCAGTTTGTTTTATTTAGTGCTAAACCTTCCAGTTTGTAAAAACAAGGCTGACACAGAGCCTGACATGAGGCAGTGAAAATAATTAGCTCTCATTTTCTCAGCCTCCTATTTCCTTCTCCCCGCTGTGTTCTCTTTCCACTAAACCACCACATGTCAGTCGAAATGGGAGGCAATTAGTGGGCTCATTTCAGTCCCCACAACTGTGCTGAAAAGAAAGTATTTATGATGGCACAATGAACAGCTGAAAGATTAAATAACATTTGCCTTTTGAAAAGAAAATGACTTCTAGCTAAATGGGCAATTTTTGATTATTCTCAAACAAGCTTAGAGAAGTTGGTTTTTAAAATACAAGAAAGGAAAATGAGTCATTTTTAGGTGAAAGAATCAAATAAAACTTGACACAGTAATGCAAATAACTGATGTTTTATTGCAAAATATGTAAATGTGTTATACCCTTAACAATGGCTGGTGTCTTAGGTCAGGGCAGGCTGTTGCCAGCCAGGCTCCAGTGAGAGAAGGTGGCTCCACCGCCGGTTTTGTTTCAGCTGTGCAGGCAGAAAAAAACAGGGGCGGAGGAGAGGCCTTCCTAGAGAGATGGTCTTAAAACGTACAGAAACAAAGCGAGCAAAAGATATATTTATGTTATCAGTTGCCTGGGTGCCTCCTCCGAGAGCCAGAGCCCTTACTCCTCCCCAAGGCAACAGGCACCGACTGGCTGGAGTTCCACCGGGAGAAGCAGGAGGCCTTGTCAACACCCGTGCAGCCCACCCGATGGTACCAGGGCTGTCTCTCTGTCCTCTGACAGGGCCTTTCTTTGGCACCCAGCGCTGTGCCGCTCTGTGCCGCCACGGAGGGGAACGCAATGGTGCGCACCGGGCACTGGCGCCTACTGACCGCTGGTGCCCCAGCAAGAACTGGGTGCGGCAGCTGAGACCGAGGGCTCTGCGGTAGCAGTGGTCCTGAGCACGGCCACCCTTGCCATGTGATCAGAAGCAGGTGGGGGTTGCTGGAGTCGCAGGCATCACCATCCACATGAGCAGCCTGCTTCTGACAGGAGGATTGCAACAGCAGGAGCGTGAAGAACACGAGTCCGTTCCCTGAGGGCTGTGTGGGTGCTCTCCTGTGCTGTCTGAGCCAGCCCTGTCCTCTGGTGGCACTTCCCATAGACCACTCATATGAACAAGCTGCTGAAGCCATGCAGGCACCGTGCCCATCAATGGTGGGGTGGTACATGGCGGCTACAGCTTACACATGGGGACCTGCAGCCCTGTGGGGCATCAGCTGCAGGGACAAGGGTGTGCAGGAGCTCAGGAAAGGCATGGCAGGCCATGGGATATGTCCAGTGCATGCTGGGGACAGAGGCTCCTCTTCCAGGTTTTTTTCTGGAGAGGACATTCCAAGCCTACAGACCACTGGAAACCTGTCTGTGATTCTGCAGGTGCATCCGTCACTGATGCTGTACACATGAGAGATAACACATGAAAGGCAGCAACTTAATTCAGAGTGGTAAAGGTGTAAAAATAAAGCTTGAGGTTAAAAAGCATAGAAAGCCAAGTGAGCAAAATTACCTAGCCATAAAGTCTGCATTCTTCAGGAATGGCAATTCCTGTCTCTTCAGGATTATGGAATCATTTCTGATGGGAATCCCTGGCTCAGCACTGTCTGCACAATGATTTTAAAAGGTGTTGGCTTGAGTTTGACCTGAGTTACACATGGATGCTACAGCTGGATCAATCCCAGTGCAGGTCATGGGGCTATGCCAGCTGCACCTCATGTAAAAACAACGTGTGATCCAGAAAAGCCTCTTTGAAAGAAAATACAAGTTGTTCAGATCACCTGCACTAAATCTCTAACACCCTTCCACTGATCCATCTCCTCAGTACACTACACTAACCAGTTCTTAGTGGTGCTGGTTATACTTAAATGTGACTGTGGATTTATTTTGCAGCTTAGGGAACTTTTCTTTTTTCCTTCACAAAGCATTTACCCCTTTACTGACTACTTATTAGAATCTATGAAAATGGCACAGAAACACAGCTACTCTAATTCTTTGCATTAACTATTAGCCTTTAAAGATGTAATTAAAGAGAGAGATTTATAAGATGGGGTTTTGAGATAATGTTGAAAAACCCCACCTTAGAAAGTCAAAGTACTTGCAAGTATCTTGCAAAGGAAGGGTTATATAAAACTAATTCCTTTGCCAGCTTTACTTACTGAAGTGGCTTAAAATACCTACAGAGTATGGGGAACAGGCATGACCGAAACACTTTGAACTTGGAATTTTAAATTCTAGTTCTCGGCCCTTGCTTTATTTTTTTGCCACATTTGTAATGTGAGGAGTACCTTACACGGCAAATTAAACTGCTGATGTTATATCACATCTGTCTGAACCAGGAATTATTTTTAAGAACATAAAGAAAGGTTTTATGAGTGTTCATGTAGTGGGAGGATGGAGAGGAAGAAGCAGCAGAAACAGTCTCAAGCAGTTGTTAAACTGCATTCCAGTTACAGCACCATTTCAGTACTGTTTTGTCTGGTGCTGCCCGCATTTTGCCAGCCTGGGTTTCTCCACATGAAGAGTCCTCACAGCGTCTCTCTAAAGTAGCCTTAATATTATATTCACTTTTGCACTACACATTTAAATAATAACATTAAAATATATCCCAGTTTGGATATTCAAGGCTAGAAAATAGGTTCACACAGTTAGCAGATGTTTTTGAAGAGGCTCTGCTCCTTACCTCGTCAAATGGAGGGAAAGGTAACTGGTGAAAAATAAGGCAAAATGGTGAGCCAACATCAAGGCTTTGCATTTGGATATAGGTCAGATTGTGCCACACTCAGTAAAAAATGAAAAAATTCAAAGGCATGGTGAAACCTGCCCTTTTGAGGACCAAAACTAAAGAATGCATCAACAGGAGACAAAAAGCCTGTGAACCATCCTTCTTAAGGGGTTGGGTGATTCATCAGTGTGGAGCTGACACAGCTCAGACACCTTTCCATGATTGGGAAATTTTAATGAGCCACCCAAGATGAGAAAGCTATTGAAAATTCCCTCTGCAGTTCTGCGAGTCAGCTCAAGCCACAACTGCCAGGGTTTGTTTTTTTCCCTTCTTTGGTATCTTGGAGCTAATTGGTGCCCCCCATTTTTTTTTTTTTTAAATTATTATTTGTGGGAAAAAATAATGTAAAATGTCTAAATCTATCACCTCTCCGCTCAGTGAGTATACTGTGTACTGAGTTAAATGGTCATTAAATGGAAGTGAATGGAAGTAACCACATAAACTACAAGAGCTGGAAAAGAAACCTCTAAAAGCCAGGTTAGCTTTGCAGTGCTCACTCCTGATGCATTCAGAGAGCACAAAGGTCAGTTGAGCTTTAATCACCTCCCAGGGTGCAGCTAAAGAGGGTTGGAAACTGTAATAAAATAACTGCATCTCTCAGCTGGTGAAACCCAACATAATCTCAGTAGAAGATCATGGAATCCTCGAATGGTTTGGGTTGGAAGGGACCTTAAAGATTATCAAGTTCCACTCCTTCTGCCAGAGGCAGGGACACCTTCCACCAGGCTAGGCTGCAAAAGGCCCCATCCAATCTGGTCTTGAACACTCCGGTGATAGAGCATCCACAACTTCCATGAACAACCTGTTCTAGTGTCTCACCACCCTCATAGTGAAGAACTTCTTCCTTACATCTAATTGAAATCTACCCTCTTCCAGTTTGAAGCCATGACCCCTCATCTTATCACTACAAGCCTTTGTAAAAAAGTCCCTCCCTGGCCTTCTTGGCCTCTTCAGATACTGGAAGAGCTGCAATAAGGTCTCCCCAGAGCCTTCTCTTCTCTAGGTGGAACACCACCAACTCTTTCAGCATGTCCTCATAGGAGAGGTTCCAGCCCCCTGATCATTTTTGTGGCCCTCCTCTGGCCCTGCTCCAACAGGTCCACATCCATCTTGTGTTGGGGACTCCAGAGCTGGACACAGTACTCCAGGTGGGGTCTCATGAGAACAGACTAGAGGGGCAGAATCCCCTCCCTTGAGCTGCTGGCCACGCTTCTTTTGATACAACCCAGGATACGGTTGGCTTTCTGGGCCGCACTCACACGCTCTTGGCTCATGTTGGACTTTTCATCAAACCGCACGCCCAAGTCTTTCACCTCAGGACTGCTCTCAATCCACAGTCTGCCCAGCCTGTATTTGCGCTTAGGATTGCCCTGACCCAGGTGCAGGACCTTGCACTTGGCCTTGTTGAACTTCATGATGCTGGCATGGGCCCACCTCTCAAGACTGTCAAGGTCCTTCTGGACGGCCTCCCTTCCCTCCAGTGTGTTGTCCGCAAACTTGCTGAGGGTGCAGTTGATCCCACAGTCCGTGTTGCTGACAAAGATGTTAAACAGCACTGGTCTCAGTACGGATCCCTGAGGAACACCACTCGTCACCGGTCTCCACTTGGACATCAAGATGTTGACTGCAACTCTTTGAATGTGACCATTCAGCCAAGCCGTTATCCACCAAGTGGTCCCCCCATCAAATCCATGTCTTTCCAACTTAGAGACCAGGATGTCCTGTGGGACAGCGTCGAACGCTTTGCTCAAGTCTATGTAGATGATGCAGTTTAAATTAGGTAACGAATCTGAGGCTGGTAAAGTTGCATACTGGGAAGTCAACCTGTCATGTGGTGTACAGACAAGGTTGAACATTCAAGTACCATCCTGAAGTGCACTCATCAGGATCCTTGCTAAAAGGTACTGCTTATGGAGAAGGTGTACTGGCTGTGCTGACAGGGCTCAGTGTAGTGCTAGGGAGAGGACACCAGTGCCCCAAGGGATCATCTTCACACACAAGATGGTGCTGTGCTCTGACCAGCCAAGCACGTCTGAATTAACCTGAACCCCTCAAATGGTTTCTGGGTCCTGGACCAGCTCAGCCAGCATGTGTATGCCCTGGGGCACTGCAGTACGTCACGCTGCACACCAAGGCTGAGCCCACACCAGAAGCTGAGTTTAGATCAAGAGCATCCTTTTGTCCCACACGTTCATCCTGTCCCACGCTTTGTCTGAGCCACCTCCAAGCACAGGGACAGGCTTGCTTCCAGGTGCAACTACACCAGCAGATGCACTACAGTAACTAATGGGAACTCAGCCCAGGAGACCAGTGCAGAGCCAGCCTGAGGTAAAAGCTCCCAGCGTGACCTGTTCCACTGTACAGAGCCCCCCAGCTGAGCCTAATAACCTCCCCTGACATACAAAGGTCTAGCAGTCTACACATCACTTGGGGAACACACGTTCTCAGCTCATAACCCAGATTTATTGCCTCTTTTTCCTCATGACTAAAACAGGAGAAATGCTTCCTAGCAAGGCAGCCAGTTATAGGAACTGATTAGTGTAAAGTTCCTTTGAGAAATTTATTTTTCAACTGATGTAGGCCAGCTTTCTAGCCTGAAGATGGTGGAACGTACAATCTCAAGTGCTTCTGCTGACCCAGATTTTACAGGAACAGGCACCACTCTTTTACAAAAATGGGACAGTAAAAGAAGTTTAAACCCTTCAATCCTAGTTTACCCACTATCTTCAATACATTTTGGAACAAATCTGGATGGCAGAAGTAGCTGGCTTAAAGCCGCCTGTAGGGGAGCTAGAAGATTGTATGCAGGGATTTTCAAAGAAACAAACTAGCCAAACTTTCTATATTGTATGTATCTTACCAGTCTTTGTTAATGTTATGTTTAATGCAAATTACCTTGGTCACGTTTGCCCTAGCACCCTGTCCAAAAGCTCAGTAAATCTACTCCTTCCAGTCCACTTTTTAAAACTGGCTTGGCTGCAACATCTTTAAAGGCAGGTATGAGTTTATAAGCAGACCTTGCACAAAAGCTTCCAGCCCAAACAAACTCAGGTGACAAATTACGCATCGCCTGGAACAGCATCAGGGACGCAGGTTGGATGCCAGGGAGGGCATGCCTAGCACGCACCCATGGCTGTGGAGGGAATAGCTTCCTTAGGAAGCGGCCTGAGAGCACACAGAGTAGAGGGAAGGCAGGACCAAAACCAAAGGGTCCTCAGTGGGCACATCAGCAACCTGCAAAGGACACATCAGCCCTACACAGACCCATTGAACTAGCCCTGTCCTCTTGTAAACAATTCAGCTTCTGTCCAATAGACTCTGGCACACTGTCTCATTTGCAAATTTTGCCATCACAGCTAAAATATCTGCTTGTCCTCAAACAGTAGGCATTAGTGCAACCTGAAGGGGAGGCTGCCCAGCTCTGTGCACTACAGCTCACAAGCCACATTGGAACTGGAAGGGAGATAGGAGCTATTTCATGGACTTTTAGTTCCTTGTAGAGTGGCACATGGGAGAGAAAGATGCATATCTACAAAAAAGCAGCTGTACAGCATCATAAGCTACATGCATTCAAGAACACTGAGACAGTCTAAGTAATTCACATAGTGATAAAGAAGATTTTTGTAGTAAAAAAAAGTGCTTAGGATAAAAGAAACAAACAAAAAAGGAAATCTCCAGACAAAAAGCAAAAAGCTTTTTCAAATTGATGAAATGATTTCAGTACGAGTCCAAGTTCCTACTAAGTACAAAACTAAATGCCTTCTCTGCAAGCACCACCAAGTACAGAAATCAAGAGACTTCGGCAAACAATATGCCCTGAAAGCAAAGCAGTCAGATAACACAAGATGAAAGTCAACCACCCACAAGTTTAGGGTGGACACACAATGCAGATTTGTCAAACACAAAAGGCAACAACTCCTGCTGTCACAACCCCTGACTCTAACTCAGAAATGCTTTGCACATACATGATTAATTCTAAAACCCTTGAACTCAGAGTCCATAGCAGGCTGGATAAAGAAAACAAAAAGCATGGGACAAACCTCACTCTCCAGAAAAGACAATGTGGTGGAAATGCTTTGCTGGAACATCTGGAGTCATCAATGCTCCCATTACACAGGGCATAACGAGAGGTCCTTGAACCAGCTCAGCTTGGAGCTGAGGTTTGATTAGGATGTGGCATGCTGATAATTGCCTTTCCCCAGCCGCTGCACAGTACTTTTGCCATCTGCAATGTGCTGCACCTACCACTCCCTCCCTACCCAGTACCACAAGTGAACAGAGTTGCCACCAGGACCAGTCCCATCCTCCCCAGCCAGCAGGCATGCATATCACGTATTTTCCAAACTCCTCTTGGCTGCATAAAAAGACACCAACTTTCTGTGAGGCAAAAGTCTGTCCACTAACATCAGGCATGCAGCACTGTTGAAATGTGAATGGGGCTTTTCGCATAAATGACTTGTTAGTTCACATCCATTGCGATAAAAGGAACAAAGTGAAAGCCTGAACTATTAAAATTTGTGTTAAAAAAATTGTTCCCGAGGAATCAAAAGCTTTCAGTAAAGGCTTTCTGTGCCACTCTTTTCTTCCTCACCTGCTCTGGGGTATGGTCCTCATCGCTGATACAACCCCATTTGCCACCTGGACATTTGGTCAGCACTCTCCAAAACAAGAGGAATTCTTACAGCAAATTATCTTTTTGTGTCCAGAAGATACTAGACCTTCTGGGTAGTGACTGTTAACCAAACCAACCAATCTAGTGTTCCCAGCTTACCTTTGGACCATTTCCTGGCTTCAAGTGATAACCAAAAACCAGTTCAAGATTCACTACTTTCTCTATGTTTTCTTCGGCTCCACCTGCAGAATCCTGCAAAAAGAAAGAGGTGAGACTTCACTCCCACCACAACCCCCTGCAAGACAGGAGCAAGGCCTCTGAGTGGCAGAAACTATAAGCCTTTCAGAGGCTGCAAGTCTGGAAGGCAGCAGGAAAGAGCCATCACTTCGCCCCAGTCACACCACTCCAAAAGGGGCCAGGTCCTCTGCAGGGATTTACGGCATGCATGGATGGCCCCTGGGAGATGCTGCACGATTCCTGCTCCTGGCCAAGCTGCTCGGGCACAGCACGGTGCCACGGAAAGCACTGTGACAGCCACTGACACTGGAATTGCAGCTGGCATGGCAGCAAAGCCCCAACTTTCATTTTCCCCTTCAGGGAACAGAGTTTCACTGTATGTAAATTCACTTCAAGTAGATTTCACTCTATAGCTGTGCAATAAATAATGACTACAAAAGCTACTTCAGGCTTCGGAGTCTAAAATAGCTTGATTAGCTCATTGAATTAAACCAGGCAAATATCTGCTCTGGCAACCCTGCGGTTCCCAAATGCTTTTGCCTTTTTGCATTGCTCTTGTTACTGATATCAGACAACCAACAGGTCAATGCAAGGGTGAGCAGACATTACAAAACATCCTTCTTTTCTGTAACCTTAGCAAACTGCGGAACGAGGAGCTCCTTCTGGGCCATGGGTCTGACACTCTTTGCTGGTGAGCAGGCAGCAACACCAGTTCAGAGGAATGTCTTAAGCATACCTTCTGATTGATGACAGCAAAGGAATCACATCCGGTAGTCTTTTAATTTAATACTACCAGTTTCACAATAAAAACTTAGCACATCCTTGAAAACAATTTTTATTATGCTATTACTTGTTCTGAAGTGACCCATTGCTGCTGTTGACCCTCCACATTTGTCACAACTCTCTGCAGGAACTGTTGCTTCCCCCTCTCACAAACGGTAGGGAAGTTGAGACATGAGAACAGTAACACACACATACCAATGTGAGAAGCACTTCTCATATAAACAATGAAACTTGCCTTAATTAATGGTGGAAAATGAAACAGATTTAGGTAGTCATGGGTTAACTTCTCAATAGCAGTCTAGAAAAAAAAAATCAACAAAATTAGATATGAGTTATTCAGTATCTCATTGCAAATGAAAAACTGCACCGTGTTTTCCGTTGTGGATACATTAGGGCATGTGAAAAGAGGTTAAAATACAGCCCTGTTTTGGAAACTGTCACGGTAGATTCGCATTCAGAATCAGATGTGCTTAATCAGAGAAAGAGATGTTTAGGGGGTTGTTTTGGTTGGTTTTATTTACGCTCAATCAACCCAGGAAGCTGATGAAAATCTTTCATTTTGGGCATTATTGACTTTATTAAGTTTCAGTAATTTTCCCTGTAGGAAATGTAAATGAAATATACCAGTAATGGTGTGTGGCATGGAAAAAATGGCTGATGAGCAAAAGGGGAATAAATCTGCGTGACTTATGAAGCTAAATTTGCAGGACTAGCAATTAGGATACAAGTGTGTCTTTACTAGTAAATTGTGGTGTAAAATCATTTGAGATCAAACAGAATTATAGACGGTGCTTTTAGAGAAATCCTTTTCCAAAGCTGACTGCCAGGAAACTGAACTCTCTACTGTGGCTACAGTATTAATACTGTTACTGCTGTCATGATCACAGTTTCCTGACCATAGTTTTCTTAACTTATTACAAATATTAGACATTTAAAACACTGTGAAACAAAGCTTAAGAAGCAAAGCAAAGTTGAGAAGTTCAGAGATTTCAGTTAAAACAATTGTTTTCATATCTGCTACTCCCTCAACTAAAGAGAAATCTTTGGGGAGAACTCTCTCTGAAGATGTCCAGAGCTTTCTGCTGGGAGAAAGGCCCTCCAAGGCAAATTTTTAGCATTACTAATAGTCCAGCCCCCAAGAAAATCAAGAACTGCAGAGAAGTATAAAGATCACAGCATGTTTTCATGACTCATAAAATGCTCTGGTTGCTTTAGGTTCTAGATCAATACAAACCAGTAACTGTTGTTGGTTTTTGTTTGGTTGGTGGTTTTTTGTTGTTGTTGGTTTTGGTTTTGTTTTGTTTTTATAACACATACATTCTCAGTTTAGCTTTATAACTTTTTCGTTAACACCACTGAAAACCCACAGACTCCTTAATATTCACACTACAACCCATCGCAACATTCAACATACACTGTTAAATACCTTTAAATGGATGATGTGTCCCCTGGAAACAATTCCCATGTCCTTTAAATCCTCCTCTTCTAGAAGAAGCAGTCGTTTCCCAGTGATATGATGTTCCTTAAACAAGCTAGCGTACACAATCATTTCACCAGAAGCATCACCTTGAGATAAGAGAGGTTATCCAGAAATCTACAGAGTGCTTTATTCGAGGGAGAAAAAGATGAGCAAAGATATTCATAAATGTGAATATGAAGGTACAAGTCAATGACTTTTACCTTTTCTAGTAAGTTGTTGCATCCAGAAAAACTGAAAAAAAAAAAAAGGAATCAGTCTTGAAGTTCACATTATCAAAATTTTATATTTGTTCTTTGGGGTTTTTATTTGAAACAAAATTTAAAACTATTTGTAACTGTAGGTTAAAGGACTCATGATTCACCAACACAAGCAACTACTTTTATTTAGCTTTTTAAAACTCTTCTGTTTTGCAGCCACCTTCCTCAGATTATTATTAGGAAGAACAGAAATGACCAAAGAAGCAGTTTAGCGATCTGTCACATGCTAAAAGGGCTGAAGTTAAGGAGCCAGGACTACTATGGATTTTGCACTTGCTTACCAGACAGTCCTTTAGTAAAAGTTAGCTAAACAATCCCATGATGTGGGGTTTGTGTGATGACACACAAGGAGAGTGCTTAGATGGGACATTAAATCACTATGACACATCACTATGCTAGAGAGAAATAATTTACATTTCTTTTTTAGCCTTTTAATTGAATAAAAAGGTAAGAAAGACTCAATGCCACTACTTTATGTGAAAGAACGATTCCATACCCCTTAAGACTCCCTTAATTTTCTTTCAGTTAATTGCCATCCTGGTTGCACGTGGTGGGATGAAACCTTCTGGACAGGTCTTGCTTAGACAGGTCTTGGGGCACTCCAACATTTAATGCCCTCCTGGCTGCTGACAGCTCCCAGCACAAATAATTTTCTGGACACTGGAGAATGTGGCTGTTTTATGAGGGTCACTCAAGTCCTTAATTTACACATGGTCACTTTAAAGTTTTTCTGGGACACAAGTTTCACTAAACAAATAGCAGTAAAATCTCACATATATGTTCTGATCTGGCCTTCCCTCCCTCCATATCCGCTGTAATTTGTCAGGAGAGCTCCAGCAGCATAACACTGGCCACATTAACACAAAATACTCACCACATCTTCTTCGGTCCATGCACAAATATCAAAGGATGGCAGCAACTGTATAAGAGATACGAATTGAGAAGAAAATCGTCTGACCATTTTTCCCGCCTCCACCCAAATTTTACTCTGGTGACCTATTTCATTCAGCTCCTTTTCCCCTGCAGAGGGCAGGACTTTAGGCTGCAAGTCTTGTACTGACCAACTACACCCTTGGATTCGTACAGACCAACTAAAACCTTGGATTCACACTGATCACAAGCTGGCTCCAAGAGCACAGTGGAGGTGCTAAATGGATCCCATTACTTTATGTTGATAAAATTATCAGCAACTCTCCAGCAGAAACAATTTAGGAACCAAAAGTAAACCATCTGATGGCGCAGGACTCTCCAGGTGCCCCTCCTCTGGGCTCTGACACTATGGAAAGGCTTTGGCTTTTGCTATGGCTTTGGTACCACCTGATTTCTGCAATGAAAGTAATGCTGTGATTATTGCCCTCTCCTGAATGATGGGCATCTTCTGCAAAAGGGAGGAAAACTGTCATGAGATAGTAATGAAAGCAGAATTTAGAGTCAGGCCACTGTGGCTAGTCTTACTGTATAGGCAAGCCTCTTTTGTTTTCTGCCAATGCTTCGTAGCTGCTCCCCTGAGGCTGGCAGAGCACAGCCCTTCCCACAGCCTCCTCCAGTGCTGGAGCCCAGGCAGGGCATGCTTTGTGGTACACAAGATGGTGTTAGCTTTTCAAGCACAAGGATACCACAGAGGAAGCACAGGAGAATGGCTGCATTAAGTGAAATTCTGGGATGATTTGAAAACTGACACAGAAGACGATGTCCCTCAACTGCCGACTGCTGTTTTACTCATTGAAGCACGTATAGATCCCAAGCTTCACCTTCCTGCTTTTACCTGGCTAAGGATTAACTTTAATTGGTATGCATGTGTTTGGAATGCCAGCGTATCCCAAAGGCTCCGTGCAGTGACGTAAGTTGCAAACTTTTTCAAGGTATACAACACTGACTTATGAGAGACTCAGCTTGGTTACCCACCAGTCCCCAAGGCTTTGTTACCAGAAGGCTGCAACACTCACAGGCTCTCCAGCTCCCACTCACAGGCCACCCACACCCCCCAATCATGCACTCACCCATACCTGTCTCAAGCTGAACAACTGAACCCCAGGGCACAGTTGCCCATCATGTGCCTGAGCACTTCCCTGGCTCTCCAGACACCAGACCAGGTATAGTGAAATTCATCCACAACTTTCAGCCATCACTCTGAAACACCCTTTGCATCATCCACATGAAAATCCCATTGAAGGACTTCTGCCTCCATATGTGTGACATTGAGGACTCCACATATCCTCTTCCTCCTCCTCCTCCACAAAACCCTGCTGGGCACAAACCATCCATGAGATCAGCTGAAGCCACCTCTGTGAGGAGGACCTTGCAGGCCCTCAAAGCCATCCCTTTGACCACTGCTTCCCCAGAAGGCCAAAGCCAATGGCATCAGGGTGAAGTGGCAGAAGGGAAGATGTGTTTGTCAGAGAAAAGACACAATCTTGACATTTTCTCTCTACTACAGCATACTTCTAGCCAACCTTCTCAACCTGCCTGCTGTTAGTCAGGCATTACCTATGCTAACAGCTACCTGCAGCCTAGGCAGGACACTGTAGGGCAAAAGTAGTGATGGGAGCAACACCTGAGCACAAGGGAGGGCACGGGGCAATCATAAACATTCTTAGGAAGGCTCACGCCTTTTGTAGGTACAAATAGTCAAACCGGATGGTACTGTGGAAGGAGCCTGGTACAATAATTTGTACAACTGAATTATTTACTGCAGAAGTCCAATATTGCATTTCTAGTTGCGCAGTGGATTTTTTCAGCTTTCCCCATGCTTAAATATAATCAGTGGCAGAGTACGTTCTGTACTATTTCAATTATAAAAAAATAAAAAATGGAAGAATAAAGGAGAAATATCACACAGTGATTAATACAAAAAGCAACTTAAACCAGCAGACAATAAGGAACCTTTTCAAACACTAGTATTTTACACAGGGACACAGATGCATAAAATTTACTGTCAAAATGTTTATTGCAAAATAGACGTTTGGAACAAAGAGAAGCAAAGGAAAAAGATCACATCAAAAAGTTTATGACACCAATTGAGGAAATTGAATACATTGCATGATTTCTTTTTTGTTTGTTTGCTTTGGTTTTATACAGGAAAATCAAATCCACAGTGTGAATAAAACAAGACATCATATGTCAAGTGCAATAAAGAGAATAATTGACGCTGCAAGGTTTTACCACACAGAAGTGTAACATCCATGTTCCACACAAATGATATATTCAGTTTACAGCACAAGAGTTTTGGCACAGGCATTGCGCTCAGCTTTGCTTTTTTCAGAAAGGAAAACAAAGTTTTCTAACACTGTGAAAATTCTTTCTATTCAAATTTCATTGGTTCACACTTGAAGTGTAAGTAGCATTGACTCCTAGTACTCAGTACAAAATGTTTTCAGTAGTGCAAAAGCAAGAAATGCAGTGGACTATATCTGACTTTGAAAGGCATATGAATATTTAGCACGCTATAAAATGTTTAACAAAGTTGTTGGTTCTACAGTTTTAAAATTAAATCCTCACACATCAGAAACCTCTGTGCAGATTTTACAGTGTACACTAAGTCGAAGTCTGGAGGAAAAGGGAAAAGTATCTCCTCCAGATTCCTACCAGTGCATTTTTAGGGCTGTGAAAATTACTAAATGAACTTATTTTTCTACCTGAACATTCTACCTAGGACTGTAGTTAAAACCTCTGTCAAGTTAGAGATCTTATTAAAAACCTGTAAAAGTTGCCTGATTACAGAAAAAGGAACTACAGTACTAAAGACACAGCAACACTGCTGAATACTTAACAGCTGTATGCACACTATGAATTTAGTGCTACTGCTGATAGCAAAACAAATCATTTTTGCATCAAATATTTAACTCAGAATAAGCATTTTAAAACCCAGAAGGAAACAGGATCAACATCTAACAAAAACACTGGGACAATAAACAAACATCAAGTCAAGAACATGACTGTGCGACAAGGAGCTGCGCCAGACATCATCTCCTGGAAGCGCTTCCCATCTAGAGGGGACAAGCTCCCCATCAGGCAGCACACAGCTGGCTGGGGATCGAGCACTCCTACACACCATACCTTAAGACACGTTCTACTCCAAGGAATTCCTGGTGTCATTGTCACAAAAAAGTCTAGATCAAAAGTTTTCCTCCATTAATGCCCCCCTTCCATTCTTTCCCCACCGCTGAAGGAAAAGAAAGGGAGTTGGACATCCTGTCTTGGTCCCAGCTCACCCTGTACCTTTAAGCAAGCCAAAAGCCAATTCTCGCCATTCTCCTCTCAGGCCATTTACCCATGTAAGTCAACTTTGGCAATACAACAGCCTAGTAAAAAGAAGTAGTTCAGGCCAGGTTCTTACCTTTCCCCTCCATCAAGTGCAGCAGTATTATTTTACTGCAGACAGCTCTGAGGCTTTACAGATGGTAGAGAAAAGTGGGATTCCAAAAGGCCTGGTGTGGACTAGTGGGCTGAGAGGTGCACAAGGCATGGGAATGCTTTTGGTGACTTTGCTCACAGCCCAGAGAAGCCAGAGAATCACATTTTGGGTTTGGTTAATGCTGTCATAAGCTGACACACTATGTGGCTGTGGGCTGTTCTGGAGATCTATATACCCTGGTGATGACACAGGTAGAAGACAGACTCAATTGCACTGCAGGATAAAATCAGGTGTGGAAGATTAAATACTCTGGCCTCCTCCAACCAACACACCTGCTCACCAGAGCCACTTTGAAAAGCTTTATCTAGGGAGAAGCAAATCAGAGGCAGAAATGACACATCTTGCGTCTCACATACAATTTTTGGCTTGTAAACTGGAGGCATCCGGTATGAGAATCATCACGGGAAAGTAAAAATACAATCAATACCATTATTTTTTTAATAAGTATAGCAAATATGCTAAGTACAACAATATCTCAGGGGAACTGCATCAGAAGAGTTTGTCATGTTACCACCTTCTCTAAGATTCAGAGACCACCTTTGCTACTTTGAACACACAGGTATGTTTTACAAGAGTTTTAATTTTTCCTTAATAGAGCTAACTTTTACAACGTATGGGGAAAGAAAGGGGAAGGGGCGGGGGGGCGAATCCATCTTTGGTTCATTAAAAAATACTGGAACTAAGTAGTGGTAATTCCCATGAGCATGCTACCAAATGATGATGATATATTGCTGAATTAAGTTACATGCCTGGGTAAGCACAAAACCTTGACAACAGACTTAAATCTTGTGATTTTGTAACTGTGAAACCCTGTGTCATACTACTTAAGGACTACTTTTACTTCTGGAAAGATTAAGAAGTGGATTTACAAATTCAGTTAAAACCCATGCAAATATAAATGTGCATGAAGTGTTCTGAGATTGTCAGATGCTAAAAAAGTGCAAAACATCAATGCTAGGGAGAGATTTGGGGTTTTTTTGTTTGTTTTATACTAAGTGTATCGAATCAAATTTCATTTTCAGCTGAAGCTGTACAACCTTACACTGCTTGAGTGGCACAGTAATTTATGCACAGTGACGCATATCTTAAGATATAAAGTGAACATACTAAATTACACAAATCCATCAAGTTTTCCTGGGTGCAAAGAGGCAGTTACAAAAACAGTATTATTGCTGTGGGCCTCAGCAATGCAGACTTCCAAAACCAGTACAAATCTGCACTGGAAACAGCCTATTTGCTCTTCTTTCCATTTAATTATTTGCCCTTCAATGTCCCTTTTTCTCCCTAAAATCAGGTTGCTTTGATGGACCTCAGAAGCCATTCCTACCAAAGCCATTCCTTGCCAAAGAAGCAAGTTTCTCCTTGGGATACTCCGTAAACTTACTACATCATTTACAATGTAATTCTGTCATGAAAAAAGCTTCAAGAAAGTTAACTTCAAGTCAATAATTTTGCAACTGTTAGGGAGAAGGTGGAATGTGGAATGACATGCTACAGAAATAAAGCATCTTGGAGGGTCTAATTCTGTGCAAACTGCATGGAGCAGGCTAGCTTAAAGTGCAGCACTCCCTGCCTTCCAGGTTACCAGACTAGTGCTGATGCTTAAGGATAAAACAACTCTCTCTCATAACTCAAAGAGATGTCCACTCGTCACTCTGGAAAAACTCCATCAAAAAACTTTCTCCTTTGTTGAGTGAACATGTAATGATTGCAGGCTTGCTATTATCTAATGTATCCATTTTTATGTAAGCTATCCACAAAACCACTCCCTATAATATGCCTTTTAACAGGCAAGCCTATAATTAAAGAAGCCACTCAAAACCAGAAGTTTTCATAAAAGAAACCTCTCCTGCAACTGAGAAATCGAAGTTTTGAAGGCTTATTCCCACTACCACTGAACTAGACAGTAATGTTTTTCTTTCGAAATGCTGCCTTTCTTCCTGGCAAATATTTTCCAACATCTTCTTTTCTAACGTGCATTTGTGTTTGCACTGGCTTCCCTTCCTCCTTCTGCATCACCACTAAAGGGGTCACCAGGAGAAATGTACTCGCTGCTCTCAACGTAAGTGCCCGGCAGGCATGTTACTGCAGCAGATTGTGACAGACTGAGTTTTATGGTAAGTCACAACAGCAGTGGCAATACTTAAAAGCAATTTAACTGCCAAAAACAGGTATGCAGAGACTAATAAATATTCTTTACGTTACTACCATCACGGAGAATGTCACATAAGCCCCATTAGTAGGGCCCAAGCTGAAATGTCACCATGGCTTCTCTCTGTCCTTCCATAAGGGTAGCACACAGTTTAGGAGACAGAATCAAAATTTATTAACACAAATTTTTACTCTTGGGTACAAGAGTAAGTCATCAAAGTTAATGAGTTTTCCTGGATTTATATCAACGTAACTGAAAATTAGCTTCTGGATCACAATATCTGGTAATAGATGCAGAGTTCTGATTGCAGTTTGCTTTGCTAGAGTGGATCATATACACATGCACGTACATCGGGGGAAAAAAAGAATATTTATACAAATCATGTAGTAACAGGGACTATCTGACTATCTGGATTCTGCTGCTATTCATTTTTCAAACTGTGTATTTAACCCTTCGCTTCCCATTAACCAAGCTTCTCGCTTCTCTCCTCCTAGAAACTTATTTGTGACTTCCCACAATGCCACCACAGCAAACCCCTTCACTGCAACAGTAAGAAAGAATAGATTGTAGAGAATAGCAGATGTGGAAGCACAAGTATTTTCTTATTATTGACAACCAAAGGGTAAAGGAAATTACCAAAAAAAAAAAAAACCCAAAAAACCAAAACCAAACAAACACACAACAGAAAAGAAAAATCTGAAGTACGTTAATGGCATTGAAGTTTCTCCCAGTGTTTTCAGATCTTAAGTTTATCAAGCCATAGTTTCTGTAATCAGGCATCAAGAATTATAGATATAATCACGGTTCTTAAAAGAATAATAACAGTCTCAATTAGTCTGGAAAGTTTAGTTCCATATTTCATCAAAGCAGAAATAGGTCAATGCAATCTAAACAAAAACAACATGTCTTTCTGCACACAAATACACTCACAGCCTGGAAAACTTTTTTTTCTTTTACAGGATTTAAACAGACCGAACTTACTTTATTGCTTTGCTTTGCTTAAAACCAATTTCAGGGTTAATTCTATAACTGAATTTATTCGCTGCTATCATCTGTGTTATCAAAATAATCATCATCATCATCATCTGACCAGTCAAATTCACTGAAACCCAAAGCCATGTTGATTTTCTTTCCTTTTCTCATAGAGGTGGTTTTAGAAGAATTCTTTTTGGCTTGCATGTTTATCTGCATTCCAGAATGCAGGACAGATCCTGCTTGGTTCAGAGAGAAGATATCCCCAAAGCCCGTCATCATCAAGGCCTTCAGACTTTGGTTCATGCCAGCTACCTCCCCGTTACTTGTTGCTGTGATCTGACATGACATCTCTGCACTCTTTGATTCCTCTGTTTTAGATTCAAAGTAAGACTCCTCAGACATTCTTGCAGCAAGAGGTAAGAAAAACTATTTAAAGGAGGAAAGGACAGAGCAAAAGTAAAAGTTAGAACCAATTTAAAAATCAAGGAAAAAGACACCACCAGATTAGTTGGCAATCAACAGAAAGCACAACAATTAGTGAATCTAAACATGGAGATCAAGTAAGAATTCATTAAACCAGTCAGCTTCATTGTGGGGTCACTGTTCTTAAACCAAAGCACAAAATCACTGAATCGCATGGCAAGAACCACAGGTAGCAGAGCTTTCACGAGAAAAGAAGGTTCAAACTCTTCAATCCTTCATTTGTACAGCATAAAACAGACTGTGACATTTCTCAGCCAAGTGGACTAGATCCCAAGGCAATGCAGGTACAACGGAAGTCTGAGTGAGTTGCTTAATTGAACCTTTCAGGATTGAAGAATAAATGACGTTAAGATCACAGAACCCAAACAAGCTCCCGAAGTCTGATGCGCAAGTAGCAGCCCTCTAAATGTCAGAAACACCAGCAGCAGTACTATTTGTGCAAAGACTGGTTTGGCGTGTACGGTGCTCAGAAGGAGAGGAAGGGGCTACCCTGCGACAGCCACAATCAGAAATGAACCTCTCACCAGTGCAAAGGACACCTGAACCAGCCTTCAGCCCACACCAGCACCTTGCTTCTGGAAGCTGCCCCATGGAGGAGCAGACAGGGGAAGAGAGGCTATTTGGTCAGCTTCTTCAGGGTATCAGTACGTGTCTGCCATTTGGTTGTACATCACATTAAAGCTCTAATGACAATCTTCACCTACAGCTAATGGCATTTTCCTGATCCAGTCTGTTTGTATTAACAAATGAAACATGCTCCTTCCAGCTCAATAATGATTAATGCCTCTTGACAGTGGTTGGCCTAGTAACCTGTGAAACATGCTTGCCTGTCCTCCACAGAGAGTATAAACTCAGGAGTTCCATCTCAAATTAAGCTACCTACTAAAGCAACAGCAAAGAAGCAGTGTGTGAACACTTGAACTGGCCTTTCTTTCCAAAGCTGTCTGCAAAAATACCGGCCCAAAATTCATTGCTTTCCACATCTTTTTTAACTTAACCAGAAAACTGACTAAGGGGTCAGCAGCAGTTGGTTACAATTGGTTGATTATGATGATGTCCTGGTCTGTAGCACAGGAGGCTTTAAGGCCAGGCTGCTCAAAAAGTGCCCATTTCTTGGCAAAACCACTTACACTGACAAATTGTCAATCATTAAAAATGACAATATCTGTCTTTTGTTTTACTCAAGTTTTCCCTACTTACACAGGCTTTCTATTTGCGTTGTGTTTAACAAAAGTTAGTGATCATGGTTAAGAAACAAAAATAAAGCTGGGGAGATGAGGTGCCCTAAATACGTTTCATGTGTCTTACACCTAAGTGACAAAATAATCTGCAGCTAGCCTGTACAGGAAAAAACAACTACATCATCACCAGAGCATTACTCAGATCAAGGACACCAAAAACTCCTACTGATAAAGAGAGGGAATATTTTAAAAACAAGATCTAGCCACAGAAATGAGCCACCCAGCACACACAATTCAGTGCCAGGTAGTTCTTCTGTCTACTGGAGTTTTAGTCACTTTGGATGCATGGAAAGGCACCCCCTGGTACATGTGAAGAATTGCCTATAAAAATCTACAAAGACACAAAAGAGCTTTCCTCCAGAACATGTTTCTGGGTCAGCGTTTATGTAATGCCTGCTAGTGGAAAAGCTGCAAATGGGCTCTAACTGTGGCTCATTTTACTTTCTCCACATTCTGCCATCTTGTTTTCTGGAGAACTTAGGAGCTCTTGGTCTTTGGTGTTGCACTGCATATGATAACTATCATGAAGAGACTGGCTGAGATTCCCTAATCTCTATTCAAGCCACTGTTCTCATAAAATGACCACCTGCAGGTGCAGAGCACATAGGCCAGTATTTGGATTTCTTGTCTGGCTCACTGTCTTCCTCCAAATATGAGCTTCAGCTTAGCTACATACACTCCCTTCTTAAAGTTAGGTCCTCCTTCAGAAGTCTCTCATTTTATTACAGCCATGGATACACTTCACTTCTCCAAAAAGCTGCAGATTCCCTTTTGCAAGAAGCTCTTGGAGATCTGCACAAAGGGAATTCGCAGAGATCAGACTCAAAGCTGTCTGTTTCACAAGAGACAGCAGAAACAGGGTCAAAAGAAGAGCAAGGAGCGAGACTACTTTCACAGAAGTGTTTCTATAGATTGGACCCATCCTTCTCTTACACTGATGTGTGTAAAGCTATATTTTATTCTTTGCAGCAGGAGTAGCCTGCCACTCATAGCCAGCTACCTACCATGCAGGATGAAGCTTCTACTAACCCTAAAACACTGTGGAATCAAGTGGTAGAGAGAGCTTCTCTGTTCTCTTTTAATTTGGTTTGGGTTCCTCCTCCTGCACACCATTTTAATAGCATCTGCTGGCCTCTGGTCTTTGCTGCAGAGCAAAACAAAGAAGTGACTGCAGAGCATAAAGCAGGGATGACAGTACCAGCTAAGACACCACAAGGCCTAGTGTAGTGTTGGTGAAGAACCAGGTATAAGCCTAGTGGGCACCCTAAGCTGTGCTACTACCTCTGGTTAACGTATCTTTACTACTGTTTTCACTGTCAAGGTAGCTTAAAAATGCGCAGTGCACCTTCCTGTTGCAATCTTCCAGTTTGATACTGCTAAGTAGACATACTCTGAACCAAGGGATGCAGAGACACTTCTCTCAAAGGATTAGAGCTTGCAGCAGAATGCCCGGGGATATTTTGAAAATGATTTACAGCAATGAATTTAAAATACAACTGTATTTGTAAACAGTGCTCTGTAGAACTTCGTTAGCTACCATAAAAACAATGCTGCTTGAACAAGCCAATTTTTGTCAGTAAGTCTTTTGTTTTTTTCAACAACAAAGCTTTTGTTAAAGCTGTTCTGTGCAACCGTTCACTAAAAGTCTACGGCAAAAACAAACCTCTGTTTCTCTGTTAGAAGAAAATGAATTTAAATGCAATAGGAAGAGTTTGGTTAATGTTATGCAGAAAGGCAGTTCATGCTTAGCACAACAGGCCTTAGCACATTGCTTTATTCTTTCAGCATTACCATCTCTAAGTGAAAAGTAGAAGACATAAGCAAGTACAGCATAAAAAACCCTAGGGCCTTGCTTGTGAAAAGATTTGCTCGTTAAGGCTGTGTCTCATGCTGTGCTCAGGATAGATGAGGGCCCACAACTTGGCTACTGCAAGTTTGCAAGCATTAAAGCAGGCATACAGATATCTACTGAGAACATACAGTATATCTGCACATAGGAAAATGTTCATTCATCACGATTTCATCACTGCAAGGTCACAGCTGGGACACGGATGCAACTTTATTCAAACAATAGCAATAAACTATGTTTTAAAAACAAGTGGTATGTAAATTATCTGCCTGGAATCAAGGTCATAAGTAGGAAAAAGTCGTGCATAAGAAAAATCGTATGTTACTGCAATCTCAATTTGGTATTTGTTTTGGCTAGTGCTTTAAAAACAAGGAGGTAATGTGGTATTTTTCTTAACATATCGTAATATGTCTCAGCCATGCACTAACCCTGTGGTCCTCCCTCTGCCAATCAGTAAAAACCTTTATATTTTGTTAAGAAACGCAAGATAATCCAAGGAAGTTTTTTATGTTCAATTTATTAATAGAAATGTGGCAATCCTAACAGCTAATAACTGGCCAGTGCAAGTCTGTTAAGTATAATGTTGAACAAAGCCCTAGATTAACACTTCAAATTTTGACCCCCTTTTTCACAGCATGGCAATTTGCTGCTTCTTAAAGAAAGAGAACAGAATGAAAAAAAGTCTACATAGGTTTCTCGAGCCACCTTCTGCAAGAAACAAATTATTCTTCCATTTAACACCAAATCCTGCATCCATTAAAGTCAACAACTTTCTAGTCAAAAAATGAATTTATAGAATGCAATCAACTTTTAAAGCTGAGAACTATAATTAAAACTATGGGAAACTACTTAAATGCCCATGGCACAATATGAACTATCAGCGTTATCGGATATCTAACGTATTAGATGAAATTTTAAAAAGTCTTACCGTTATTTGCAGTTATGTAATAAAATAAGACTTTAATTGGACCAAAGGAACAACTAAATAAAACAAGGGCACTAATTCCTCGGCCTATCTTTAGATTTAAATAGACAAAGCTCCAAATACTTTCTGAGGTGAGATGAAAGGTTGAATTATTGTCTACTTACAGGAGTATTGGACTGTTCGGTTAGTTTCTGCTCCCACATCCTCAAACGTCGCTCCCGTTCCTTTAATTCCTGCTCTTTAAAGCTCAGATCACGCTCCAGTTTCTTTAGTCTCTCTAAGGTTGCTTCAATTTCACATCTGCACGGAGACAATTTGTTACATCTTGTCTTTTCCTGACAGATATAAATTGTTCGTAATTCCCACTTGAGTGTTAATTAAATGTGAAAGGCTGAAAAGTACAATACTAACTCAAGCAGTTCATTTAATTACTAAATGCAAAGCCTTTCAAAGCTTTATGAAGGACTGGAAATGTTTATACTTGAGAATAACCATAACACCTTCTGTTGAAGAAAAATAACATTTAAAGGAGTAAAATGCCATATAATAACAACATTTTTTAAACTAAAATGCTATCTTTTCCCTCAACATCATGAAACATGATCTTATCCATAAAGAAACTGCATTAGGAACTGGTAACAGGACTATCATTGGCAACACCATACAGGCAGTCTAAGAAGCCCATGTGCCTGTCTTTGTAACTTGGCTATTTGGACTTCTACTCAAAATAGACAGAAGCAGCACTGGGTTTTTTTCTACTTCCCACTTACTTTCCTGTTTGTCTAGGTGAAGATATAAGAGCAAGAATATAAACCATGACATGACCCAGCCCTGCAAATGGCTACAAATAATAGAAGGATTTTACTTTCTTCTGCTTCTCACCATACATGCAAAGGTGTGAAAAGTAAGAAAGGCAGGAATTGAAGGCAGTACCCTAAGGAGCTTCACATTCTCTCTTTATTGGGTGGCACTGCAGATGCCTCATCCCTTAACAAAGCAGTTTCCTTTGACATGCTTCCTGGTGGACAGTATCTTTTAAACACATGAACTGAACTGCTTTTGGAAAACAGTAATGAGTTTTGTGCTACAAATGCACAGGTCTATGCTAGAAGGTACAGAAAAATAATTCTGCCACTAAATGCAGCCATGTTTTTTTGCTTCCAGGATAACCAAAGAAGAACCTACAATTTGCATCAGAAGTTGTATTTGCATTTAACAAACCATTTCTGTGATTGTTTGGGAGACTGTGCACTGCTTGTCACATGTGTCCTGACTATTACTTCAACTGTATTCACACTGTGGGAATAGTCCATGACAGCGTTTTGTTTTCCTTCTAGAGAAAGAGCTCCCAACAAGACAGAGATCCAGAAGAGTGCTCTGAAGACAGCTATTGGAACTCTGCAGTGCCAAAACTTCTGCTCAAATTTTCACATTTTCCCCATTGTAAACACCACAGACAAAATTTGCTCTTTCTGATATTTTCAAAAAGAAACTAAAAGCACTAATAGAGTTAGTTCACACTTCTACTGAGGGGGAATAAATTTTTTTCTGTAAATCTCCTGTCCTAGTACAGAATGATTACACTCTTTTCAAGTAGCAACCTAAAGCAGTTCAAGCTCTCAATGTGAGAAAATGCATACCCAAATAGCTTATTTAAGTAAAGGCGGTAATTTAAATATTCCTAGTCTTACAGATTTCTTCTTTAATAAGACATTTCTGTCAGAGAGTAATGCTTATGAAGTACAGTGAAAGGACTCAGAACTAGAATAACTAGCAAACTCTACCACCACACTTAATTCAACTGCAAAAATCAGCCACCTGGGGCAAGGGCATTTATCACACTTAAATCCTGCTGAGTGAGCTGTTCAATGTGGTGGTCAGAACAAAAATCCCTCACAATTACTATGCCTCAAATTTCAAGCAAAAATTCTCTCCTGTATTTGGCCATGCAAAGGTCAAGGCTGACCTCTGTGCTGGGTGGAAAGTGGTCATACATTCAAATAAAGAGCCAAAACTAAAAAGCACAGGACAGGTCAGAAAGTGGCTTCTCTCCAAACAAAGATTTCCCTATCAGAAACTGTCAGGTGCAACATAAACTGTGCAATCTGCTGTGGGAACTACAGAGCAATTTGAGCATAGTTGCAAGTGTTGCTTTTATTAGTTTGTCTCTCAACGCCATTGCTACTTATATGCAACTGTGTAATTTTTAAAATATGTAAATTAAATTCTCTTTTAAATAACATTCTGCACTAGGAAAGTCCTGGTAACAATAGCCTTCTATATGTCAAAAGTCTATTTTGTGCTGTAATTACCTCTCTTCACTAGACAGAAACTTCTTTTATAATAAAAGGTCAGCCTGCAAAAACAGTTGCATTTTGAAAAATAATTCCACTGTATAATAAAACTGTGTAATTAAAGAGAAAGCTACCGTACATTGCCCAGCTAATGAGTCTTACTTCATAAATGAAGCAATTTGAAACATTATACATGGTAAGGCATGTGCATTTGTTTGCTTCTGTAGTTCTGCAGTCTGGTCTTACTGGCTTTTCTAGAATAATCTCATTCTGTGACATTAGAGAACACATACAGTATTATTAGAAATTATAATGATAAACAGTCATAGATTAAAAACAATGACTGGCATTTGTTTATGTGTCTTGAATTGCTACCGATACACTAATATAAGTATCGCTAATAGACTATTTTAATCATTAGAGCAGCCACTCGGAGAGGATGGAAGGAGAAATGCAGTTAGTATATATGACTAAATGCAGACAAATGTGATCTCTCACTGAACTGGAACATCATTACTTCAATAGTAATTTTTTTACTACTGTAATAAAAGTGACTTGAGAAAGAGCTCCAAAAAGATCACAGAATATGAACTTAAACATAAAGCAAACCTGTGCAACTTAGTTGTAAGCCAGTGCCCCTACTCAGTTAAATAATAAAAAAACGCCATGGTAGAACAGGCAGATTAAAATTTATTAATATCTATATCAAGACCAGTAAATATTGCAAATAAGACCACAGTAAAGATAGGTCAAAGTGTCATTTATCTTATCACCTCTGTCAGTCACATATAGACTCAGGCCACTCTAAAGTTTTCACACCATCCAGTTAGAGATGTTGAGGACTCTGGTTACTTGCTGCTACAGATGCATTTTTTGCACATCTCAGTACAAAAGGAACCTCACTTTGACTTTTTTTTTTTTAAGAGTGTAATCCAGCTCTGAGCTTTGATTTGCTTTGGTAAGTGCAGTATCCCTGTGAAAGTTCAGTATCTGGATCATTAATTTGGAGGTCCCTCAAAGGAACAAGCATCACCTTTGCTTTTCCCAAGCCCACCCTTCTCCAGGGCTCTGCTAGCCAGGCTTCATTAAAATCCTTATTTCTTGCTAACATCTCATTACTTACCTATTTTCCCTATTGCTGGTATCTCTTCGCAAATCACTGTGAGACAAAAAAAAAATTGGAAAATAATGCAATGAGTAAAAGCACAGATTTTTCAATGTAGAAGTTAAAACACATTAAACCTCTGCGCAGCTCTTTTCTGAAATGGTCTTAGGTTGGCAATCGCTTTATATACACAAGTTTTTCATCTGCTTCAGTTTGCACATTTTTTTGCATACTTTCCACTAATTTGGCTTCCCCTTCATAAACATCTCCATACAGACATGGTTTTTCCACAGTACGGAAGGCAGCCATACCAGAATTCAGGTAAGAGAGTGCTCCTCTCACTCAGCTTCTCAGCAAGGCCCACATGACTTGCACTCCTGCACTCTGTTTTCATTTCAGCTTAATTCAGAAATCATCTTTGCTTTCAGGCAAACTATGCCCCCCCCATGAATTTGTATTTTCCCTCTCATATATCCTTGTCCCCAAGCTACTATTAAAAAAAAAAGCCAGATTTACCTTTGACACAAGTCTCCATAATAAGAAGTTTTTCCTTCATTTGATAGTGCCAAAGAAGTTTTTGTTTCTACGTGGCTTTTCATTAACACCTTGTCAGCCATTGCTCACCTGAGCCATTTACATGCATTAAAATAAAATTTACAAGAAAACACTTGGGCTACCTGAGTCACGCGCCAATAAATGAATCAATTTTGTAAAAGAATGGAAGATTAACATTACCAAATGTCAACTTGCACAGGTTTTATTTTGCTGTATTGGCAAGATTTAGTTATTTGTTTTTCTAAAGGAATTTGAGTACTTGCTCATCTCTTAAATAAATATTTTTACTACATAGGGGTGTATAAAAAACCCCTCACTAGGGGATGATTTTTCTTCCAACCCCCATTGTGTTCTGTTTGCTACGAAAAGCGCAACAGTGTCTGTACAAATAGCAGTGGCCAAAAAATACGCTTTTATACTTCAACTACCCGACTTTTATCCCCAGCCGTAGAATAAGGACCTGGTGGCGAGGGGGCATACTGCTACGCAGTAAAAGCAACGCCACGGATAAAATCGTTGCCAAATATTTGACAGCGGCGTCTCAGCCGAAGCGCCCCCGGCGCACAGCGCGCGGGACGGCG
>NW_008586246.1:0-49829 GCF_000691845.1 Merops nubicus | reverse complement strand
AAGCTGGGGAGGGACTTTTTAGGATGTGATAGGACTAGGGGGTATGAAACAAAACTAGACGAAGGTAGATACAGATTAGACATTAGGAAGTTCTTCACCATGAGAGTGGTGAGACACTGGAACAGGTTGTGCAGGGAGCTGGTAGAAACCCCGTCCCTGGGGGTCTTTAAGGCCAGGCTGGATGGAGCTCTGAGCAACCTGATCTAGTGAGAGCTGTCTCTGTCTATGACAGGAGGGTTGGAACCAGATGATCTTTCAGTCCCTTCCAGCCCTAAGAACTCTATGATTCTATGGTCTGACTTTGGTAGAAGATTGCAGTTCTTATACCTGTGTTGGATAAAGGGGAGGGAAATGTTATAATTTTAGTGGGTTTTGTTTGGTTTTGTTGTTTTTTTCTTTCTTCTTTTTATTTCTTTTCTTTCCCCAGAAAGGCTCACTTGACTCACATACATTGTTTGGTCCATGACTGGATTTCTGACTGTGATGCCTGCATAGCGATGTGTATTTTACTTGACCTCTAAGTACCTGATGAGAAGGAGACAAGGAGATTTTGTTTGTTTGTTTGTGCCTTTGAAAAGCAACTTTTTGCTCAGTGAAATTAAAACTTTTGCTAATCCTTTTTGAAGGGGTACTGCTCCATATGACAGTGGGTAAGGGGTGAAAGGGAAATACAAGGATGGTATATTCAGCAGTGCAGGTTGTGAAAAACCTAGTTACTACAGGTTAAAGCCTTCCTTGACCACTCTGTCCAACTTTCTATTTGACAGACTTAAACCTGCATGTGTGTAGATGTATGTTTTTTTTCAAACATTTTGGTTAACAGCCATATGGTAAACATTTTGAAAATAGTTGGTTTTACAATTACTTTTAGCATTATCCATTGGAAACCCACAGATAGACAAAGTTGTTCTGGGCTACAAAGGGCTTCATGGATAAGTAATCAGATATCCTGCAGGCAGTAGTGCAAAAACAAATTTTTTACACATTACATGATGACAAAAATGTGCATTGCCAAACTCACTCATGGACAAGGAAAAATATTTTTTGAATGTTCTTTATTACCTCAGTAGTTTCCATATTTTTTTTTTAAGATGTTTTTTGAACAAAACCTTTCAGGATGTTTTCAAAAATTTTCTTGACCCTTAGCTGAATGTCTCTGAACTCTGAAGAAAGTTTCCAGTGAAAAAAGTAGTCATAACTGAGAAGAATGATTGTACTGAAAGGATGAAAGTAGAAAGAAAAAGAATGAGACCAAATCAGTGTTAGGTACTGAACATTATTGTACAATATCCTTTAGTCAAACGCAGCTATTTTGGATTAATGATGTTCTTAAAATTTCCCGTACAACACAGTCAATCTCTGTTTAACATTGCTGACCTGTAAAATGGCTATTTCACAAAATCCATTTACTTCTGACAACTTCATTCTTCTCTGTCCTGTTTTTTTTCTTTCTTTTTTTTTCCTGTTTTTTTTTTTTTTTTTTTTTTTTGAATAGAAAAGAGAAGATGATGGGAGGGAAAATATGAAGATAGTAAAGGAAGAAAGCAGAAGTAAAAGAACAGAGATATAATGAGGAAGGAAGCAGATGGAAGAGGAAAACTGTTTTTTGCAAGATATTACATGCAGTCATCATATGGTTCTTTGGGCAAAAAATGTAAAAAAAATAAAATATAGAAAGAGGTTTTCTTGGGCAACTTTTAATGATGAGAATGATGATTTGGGAATGGTTTTTAAAATTTAATTACCTGCCCTTTCAGTAAGAAATCATGGTCATCGTTAATATGAATAAAATTTAGCGAACATATGAAAAGGCTGCTTCCATTTCACTTCAACTGTGAGAAAAAGGAAAGGATAGCAGGCAAACATAGTAGTCAACAGTGTAAACACAAGCAGTAAAACTCTTCTATTTTCAAGTATAAATATTATGTGAACTGTAACCCTGTAGTTCATTTCTTCCAGATAAAAATTCAAACTTTATGGTTTATTGATAAAGAAAGTGGCTCCTCATTAAGGAAACAGAAGTGAACAAGACATGGAATAAGGGCTGAGGTCTGATTCAAATGTAAAAATAAAAAATATTTGCTCTTCAGTCACCTTTGTGTTCACTGGAAGTTCTTTTGGAGTGGTCATACAGTGGATATAGAAAAAAAAAAAACCATACAGGTTCTACATTGCCATTGAAGATGTACTGTTTGACTTGCAAATAGGGAAATATGTTGGATGTAAAGGGAAAAAAATGTTTTAACCATTGCTTCACCAACAATTTAATTCATGAAATAGTAGTTTGGATGTAAACACGGAAGATACAAGTCTGGTATGTAAATGTACAATTTACATTAAACAAAGAAGGGCATGTGCTGCTTGATAACTTGAGGTCTCATTTTCACTCTATTGGTCATTTGGCTATTAAATCTTTTTAACTGTCAACACACAGTACTTTTTTTCTTTAATTGCTGCTTACAATATCTGGTTGTTTTGGAAAGAAATCAGCTACCCATTTTTTACAGTCATTGTCTATGTCTTCCAGTACCACAAGGTGATATAACTATATGGGGATACTGTCAGAATACTGTTAGTATGTAGAATTTATGAATTTATTCTTTTTTTTTTTTTTTTCTCCCCATTCTTTTCGTTTCAGCTGTAGTGATGACACTGACTTCCTTCAGTGGAAATGATTTTAAATCAAAATGGAAGAGTTTTTTTTTAGGAAATGGAGTGTCAAGCTGTGCTTTAAAAAAAAAAAAAAACATAAGCAAAATTTGCTGCTGGGTCAGCTTGAGGTTTTGTATATGATGAAGGAATTTGATGTTGAAATTGAAATTATTGCAAATGTGCTTTAGAGGTAGAGGTGAAAAAGAAAGAACAGAAAGTGGTAAAAGGCAAAATCACAGAGTTTGCAGTGACAAAAAAACCCCAAACTAAACCGAACCAAACAACAAACCCGAAACCCAAAATAACACAGGGAAAAAAGAAACAAAACAAAACAAAACAAACAAACAAACAAACAAACAAAAAACACACACACACAAAAAAAAACCAAAACAGGTACTTAGCTTCAAACTCCTGCATGCAATTCCACAGTAACATGCTTTTTTTCACTTTTGATGTCTGAGTTTATAATATCTACAAGGGTTTAAATTTCAATTAAGTTCCCTCTTTAGTGAGAAACTAGCTTTTAAATTTCCTCCTACAAAGTTGAAACTGAAATGTCTTGCTGCTAGTAACTGAATATACTCTCTTTCATATACACTTATGCCACACTTCTGTTACTTTCTGTGTTTTCTTTCTTTCGCTTGCTTGGTTATTAGGCAGTAAAAAAAAATGTTCTTTTTGCGTTATTAAAATAAGGCTAGAAAGAGGGGCTACAATAACCATTCTGTCTCCAAGCTATCAGAAGATACCCAGTGGATTGCTCCAATCTATTTTTACTCCTTTAATTTATAACGTTTTAATATTCCAACAACCTAACGTCTGTAGGGAAGTAGGAAAAGATGGAAAAGACGAACACAACTCTCTGGGGCGAAGCTTTATGTTGAGTAGTGAAGGGAAACCAAAGAAAAAGATCAGAGAGCATAGACCTTACCTTTTAAAAACAAGCCAGGGAAAGTGAATCAAGAGCTCTCCAGAATTCAGTTCTTTCACCTGAGTGAACAGACAGTTGCTGTCATACCATGCTCAACTGGCAAGTGCTTTCTTAATTGCTCATCCCTTCCAGAAGGTAACACTTAGTGACGATGATTTCCAGGGCTCCAATGGGAATTGTTTTCAGCTCCTCAGAAGATTTATAAGGAGTGTTCTACTAACATCAGAATAAGTATAAGAAACTTTTTCCTCTCTGAATACATATTGAACTCTTCAAAGTCAGCTTTCATCTCACTGTTACTGCAAGCGTGTCTTCTCAGAATCATAAGGAGTACATGGAATAATGTATACTGATAGTCCTCTTGCAGATTTCTGTATGTTAAATTTTAATCCTACAAACAGTCTGTTGATTTCTCTTGACTGCCTTGCATAGAATATACCAGGAGGTTTTAAGTTGCTTGAAGATCATGGGAACTGGAGGGAGGGAAATCTTTATTGTTTAAATAAGTCATCTGAAAGGATATTTTTATGGAGATTTGGTGAGTTCTCTGTGCAGAAATAAGTAATTCTTTGATACAACCAAGGAAACTTCTTAATGTAGACCTTTAGACACCATCTTCACACTCAGCAAATAGCAACAATAAAGTCTCAGTTTCCAACTTCATCTGTCCAGAGGAAGTTTGGGGATTTATTTCAAATATTTCCAGTGATCAGTCATTCAGTCAGTACTTATGTGTCATCGCTTATAGATTTTTTTTTTTTTTTAATATGATGTATGTAAAGGTTTCTATAAATACTAGCCAAAAGAAAACAAACAAACAAACAACTTTTGAAGTAAGGAAAGCAACTAATTTCCCTCACATTTTTGTTTTGCTGTTTCAGACCAAGTACTGAAGTAAGTGCCTATCCTAAATATTTAAGACATACACTTATTATCTACAGTACTATGCCTTAATAAATGCCAATTTTCTGAGCCTACTGTTATTTTTATCTGAGTCATTGAAAAAAAAAGAAAGTCTTCTTTTGTAGAAATGGGTATCTTTACATTCTTCCTGTATAAAGAATTACCCAAAACTTAGTTTTATGGAAATAGGTGGGAAAGCATCTACACCTCCTAAAATTCAGTGAATATTTTTTTTTAATCTTTTAATTTTTGTTTAAGGGAGAAGAAAGATCTAGTCACATTGGGAGGTAATTTCCGTATTATTTATATATTTCTTTAGCTTATTTTTATAATTTATTTCTGTTCATCACATAAATAAAAGAAATACAATATGATATGTAGAAATACATAATATAAGAGAAATACAATACAATAGAGTGATATCAATTACTCTATCAAGTAATATTTTTCTAAAGAATTCAGCTACAATTGTAATTTTTTGCTTTCTTCATTTTTATATTCTCACTAATAGTACCGCTTTTCAGTTGGCTTTGTGACTAGATGTCATGAACACTAGATACTTCTGACTATATTTTTAAATTTGAAATGGAAGGAAGCCATTGTCCAAGGGCTTCTATGAGTTGTGTGTTAATTTCCCATGTGAAAAATTTACTATAACATTATGTATAATTTATTGTTGGCTCTATAGTAAAAGAAATGCAGGAATATCAATTCATCTGTTAACTTGTGAAACAAAGCAAACCATGCAGAAACTGAATTATATAAATTTAATTTTAATGCCTCACTTTACCCATAATAAATTGCCTGCTAAGACTGAGTTAAACATATTGGTGTGTATTACATCACTCTGAATGAGGATTTAGCTATTGCTGAAATATATAGCCTCATTGCTTTTGAATAATGGAGATAAAGTTAGTTATGAAAGTAAAAGATAAATGTAGGCTGAGTTTACATCAGCGAGAATAAAAATATTTTACCAATATCTGTAAAAAAAGTAGAGTTTAACCAAGGGAAAAAAAAAGAGGCTGATTACTAGTCTAATTCATTCTACATGACTTTTTATTTTTTAGGCACAACAGTGGTCTTGTTTCACAGTTGTTCGTCACTTTGTTCTGTGCTTTCAGTTGTGTGGATACTGCTTTGTAGAACAAATGTATTTATGGTAGAATCATATTTATCCTCATCACGCTCTCTGTTCTTTAGCATGGAGAGGTTGCTCACATCTTTTTGTCCTTTGTGGGAAGACTATCTATCCTGCTTATGTGCTCCAAAACTGAATTCCACTCAACCTTTTCATTTATTTTCATTGCTTTCCTTTATTTGTTCTGTCTGTGGTCCTTACATATGCTATATTACATTTTTATGCTACAGCAGCACCAGTAAATCAATGGTTAATATCTATTCTGAAGATTTCCTCTTTTCTATCACAAGAAATATAAGCTACTGTAACTTTGTCCCCTAAATAACTTAGAATAATAACAGTTTCTAGCACGTGAAGAAAGCGTATTGCTATATTTTTCCTTTAATGTACTATTTAAATTTGAAAAGCAAATTAGTGCAGTTCACTTTAAAATACACTACAGTATAAAACATTTTTTTTTTTCTGTTTTATTTTTATATATCTAAGAACATGTTTGTACCATCTTCAACCAAATTTAGACAGAAAAGACAGGGCAAGAGTAATTATGTAGCACTCAGCTGTCATCAAACCCACTAACTAGTTCCTAATATTTTTCTGTGCATATAAACAGTGCACACACTTCTACTGATAAATTTCTAATATCATCATTAGGAAGCGTACAGCTATCAGCACAAAAGCAAACCCTTATGATTCAGTGACTTGTAAATACCACAGGCTGTCTAAACAAAAACCCAACAACAACTTAACAACATCTTTTAATGTTTCAAATGAAAATTACTAATCATTTTATGGTGTTGAAAAATTTTAACAGAAGCAGAAGCCATTTATAAAATTGTGTAATATTTGTTTTATACTTTTGTTGAAATAGTGTTGCAGAACATGTTTTGCTAAAAAAAAAAAAAAAAAATAATTCCTGAGTATAGATTGGCAGCTGGTTTATTGTATGTACTATAAAAGAAATAGTTTTGATTTTCAGTTACTTTGTTTTCACAAGAATATGTTTGTACTATCTTTTTAGTTTGGGGTCCTCAAATTAATTCATTTTCTTACAAAAACATACTTGAATCTCAAACACCCCCCCCCCCCAGCAGTGCATCTAGATAAGTATCTAACACAGTTAGAAGAAATAGTTATTTGGCTGTGTTTGGAGGTTTAGACATTGAAGCTGAAGTTGACAGTGAGTATAGGAACTAAACTTAAGAATATATTGAAATTGAATTTTATATAGTGGAAGTCACACTTGCACCTGCTACATCTACAGATGACATAAATAGACACGATCTACCTGTGATTCTGAAGCCATGTAACATGTCAGCATGACACTGAGCTCGATACTCTGCTGGCAGGGCTGTACAGATAAATAGAGCTGTCTAAGGTTTTACAGGACAGTCAAAGGGGCACAGAAGAACATGTATCAATCTGTAAAGACCAAGCCTAAATCTACAGTTCCAAACAGACAGTTAGTGAATAACTTACTGAAGTAGAAAAAAAAGAAAGTTTGAAATGTCAAAATTCTTGGGAAAATAGATATTTGATAGCTGTTGATGACTCATCGTCCACCTCTATCAAAAACTCAAACAACCCATAATAGCTGATAACTTCAGTGATGGGAACAAGATGTAAGTTTCAATAAACGTAATGTGGGATGAAACCTAACTATTGCCACAGCCTAGAGGTACTTTCTGATTAAGCCAACTAATAAAAGATTTACTGAGATTGAAGAAATTCCAGAAAATCACCTACCCTTAAAGTCTTGTGTGATTACAGAATGCTCTATAGACAAAAGGAAAAAACAAAAGTTATATAAATGTTATCTATAATGAAAGAGACAGATGAATTATTGTCAAAGTGAAGAGTTTGATGCATCAAGTGATTGCTTGTCATGTAACATATAAAATAAACTAATTTAAAAGCAGTAAGTGGCTTAGGCTGCTTCTCAGACTGCTTTGAGTTAAGCACATACACTGTACGTGGTCTTTTCTGTGGATGCTGCAACTAAAACTGCCAGAGAATCACAATGTCCTGATTAAATCTTTTCAGTCAGTTTGAAGATCAGGAGGAAGCAACAAAGTGAGGAGCAATTAGAATAAGGCTTTTTACTACAATGAAAAGCCCTCATAATTTCCTTCATTGGTTACACAAGGACAAATGTTAGATGAAGGCAAATATGTACATCAGGAAAGATTTTACTTTGATGATTACCATACTAAAAAAGAAAATAATGCAAAACTTCTGACAGTTTGCATATAAAACCTTAGAGTAAATGAATGTATTGAGTCTGGCTGAGCTGATTTTCCTGTTGCAGCCCTCCTGGTGCAGGGCTTTTGTGTTGGGAGTTAGAAGGGTGTTGATGACACCCATGTTGTAAGCACCACTGAGCAGGGCTCGCATAGCACCAAAGCTCTTTCTAACATTCCCCCCACAATGGGATGGGGGGGGCAGGAGCTTGGGGGAACATAACCAGGATAGCTGACCCGAACTGACCAAAGGGATATCCATACCATATGATGCCAGCTCAACTATAAAGCTGGTACAAAAGAGTGGGGGGAAGAACGACACTCACACCACCCCTTTGTCCTCCAGAGCAACTGCTACACATATTGGAGCCCTGCTTCCCAGGCACAGGCCAGACAGTGCCTGCTAATGGGAAGTAGAGAATAAATCTTTGTGTTTTTTCTGTGCTTCCATACACAGCATTTTTTGTCTTTGCTTTTCATTAAACTGTGTTTGTTTTTACCCACAATATTTTTTTCCATCTTATTTTACTTGCCCCTTTTGCTCTGCAGAGGAGGGAGAGGAAAAGGGGGAGGGTGATAGAGTGGCTTGGTGGGCACTTGGTACTCAGCCAGGGATAGCTCACCACAATGAATAATATTAGAAAAATCTCTCCATGTATTGTTTAATTTGGAAGAAGAAGAAAAAAAAAATAAAGATTTCTTCAGAGGCCAAAACGACTTCAAAGGCAATTTAATGCAGGGGCTTTTGCTTTGTAGTAATTACACAGCAACATTATCACTTAAAAGGTTAAATCTGCAGAAAAGCTCATTGAAATACTGATTTCCCCCAGCTTAGTATCACAAACATAACACACAATGCAGAGTTAGATGCAAAATCTCTGTTGTGCGTCACATAATTCACAACTATTAATAACCTAGTATTACAACTGGACCTGTATCTCTTGCCTAAATGTAGGAAATATTTGCCTAATTAACATATTTTCACAAGCTTAAGCCAAGTCTGGACTTAGCCTACTTTAGTCAGCCCACTGTCTGTTAGCAGGCATTATATATAGGCAATAACGTGAATTCCAGATATTCACTTTTAATTGCATAATATAGTCATGAGAACATCCCAAAAGTCCTTTCTACAGCACTCTTAGGTTACCAGCAGAGCACTTCCTTACAACAAAAAGAAAATATTAGACACATTTCATGCTTTGTGTGTGTGGTTGTCAAGGGTAAAAGATAGTTGACCTACCCATTTGCTTTCTAAGATGAAATATCAAGACAAGTCAAAACATCAGTGTGTTACCAGCACTGTTTTAGTCACAAGTCTAAACCACAGCACCAAGGGGGAGGCTGTGAAAAACAAACAAAAAACAAACAAACAAACAAACAAACAAACCCCAAACATTATCCTAACCAAACTTAATACAAATATCTGGAAAAAACATCACAGCAAAATGCTGAGGTATCCCATAGTCTCTGTGTGTATCACAACTACAAACATCCCAGGGAACTGTAAGATGTTAGTGTCTTATCCAACATGCCACTATTACTTCCACTGAATAAAGTTTTATGCAATATGTAGGTGTTCTGGAAGTCCACATGAAAACTTTCATCATGTAAGAGAATCCTTAAAGTCTGCAAGGTATATTCTGCCTATAAAGAAAACTTATGGACTTTAATCTTATGGACTAAGACGAGTAATTTTGAAGGTTAAGAATTACTGCCTTTGCTTTCTAGATTTCTTACTTCAGCAAAATGTCAGTATGCCTAAATTGATAGAAACCTCTGAGTTCAGAATCATTAATATCTTGGTGGAAAGCAATTTGTAACTATTGGCTTCAAATATTACTCTAAAAAAAGATGTAGTGTCATTGATGTCTGAGAGTGGATGACTTCCTTAGCTTCTTATCCATTATGCTGTTTGGTTAAAAAGAATCAACTGACATGCAAATCAAGATTTCTTGTGAAACTTGCCAACAAGTAAGTGTACCGAAGTAGAACTAATAAAGTTGAAAAATTTTGCAATGATCAAGTTGCTAAAGGCCAACACATAGTGAGAGATACAAAATCTTATTGTAGGGGGTGAAATATGTGTTACTGCAACAAGTGAACCAATTTCTTGCTCAAAATTTTTTCTGTTTTGCAAAGAAAACATAAGAATAGATTAAGGATATATGCTGGTGGCAGAGCTATGAGAACAAATAGAAAGGTTAAGGAGCACCAGGGAGGCTGAGAAGGTGATAGACTAGTGGACCCAAGCTCTACCCTCCTTGAGACAGAAACAGGAATATCCACCAGAAAACAAACAAGGTCAAGGGTATCCTGTATCCGCCCCCTACCAAGCAGAAGGCAGCAACTTAAAGGAAAGGAGTGAATGGAGGCAAGTCCTTGCTCAGGGCAGCAGGTGAACCCCCTCGTTGCCCATCTTGCCTTTCCAAACACCTCTGTACAACAGGCATGAGGCTCTGGATGTGGAAGTCATGTCAATGGAGAATGTGGATGATGGTCCACTACATCTGAGATATTGGCCAAGTTCAGAAAGGTCTACCCCCTGAATCACAACAACCTCCCCAACTATAATATGGAGTTATAGTTGTAGGTGACTCCCTTCTGAGAGGAATGGAGGCTGCAATATGGTGGACAGACCCTCCTATTAGGGAAGTCTGCTGTTTCCTTGGGGCCCAGGTTAAGCACATTACTAGGAAATTTCCTAGCCTGCTATAGCCCTTGGCCTACTACCCGTTAGTAATTCTCTGTGTGGGTAGTGATGAATCTGCAACACATAGTCTAAGAGTTATCAAAAGAGTCTTTCAAGACCTTGGGATAGTTGGTGAGGGAATCTGTGACACAAGTTATTTTTAATTCTCTCCTTCCAGTTGCAGGCAGTGACACTGGAGGAAACAGATGGACCCAGTCTATTAACACATGGCTCTGTGCCTAGTGCTGCTGACACAATTTTTGATTTTTTGATAATGGGATGACCTACATGGCACCAAGCATCGGATGGGATATGTCTTTCTCAAGGGGAGAAGAGGGTCTTTGTTCATAAGTTAATGAGGTTTCGTTGACAACTTTAAACTAGATTCGAAAGGTGGGTGGGATAATATCATGCTTGTTCATGACAAGCTGTGGGATGACACACCAAGGTTAGATGGACAGAGTCCTAGTGAGAGCCCTCAGCCTGGTGCTCTGAGACATGCCAGGTACACTGCAGCACACCTGAAGTCTCATGGAGATGACCCAGGGGCTCCTGAGGTAATAGGAGCCAACTGGAAAACGCCAGTGAAACACCCCAAAAGTGGCAAGCGGACTTACTCTATAAACCTGACGTGGTTGACAGCCCGCCTGAAGTGCCTCTACACCAATGCACACAGCATGGACAACAAACAGGAGGAGCTGGAAGCCGTTATGCTGCCAGAAAGTTGCCATTACTGAAACTTGGTGGGAAAAATCCCATGACCACAGTGTGGCTATTGGTGGCTACAGCCTATTCAGAAGGGACAAGCAAGAACTGTGAAGAGCTGTCTCTGAAAATAACCACGATCAGGTCAAAAGCTTATGGGTAAGATTTAGAGAACAAGGCAACAAAAGGAATCTTGTGGTGGTTGTTTACTACAGGCCACCCAACCAAGGGGAGCTTATTGATGAAGCCTTTTCACTCCAGCTACAGGAGGTATCACATTCACAGGCTTTCTTTCTGGGGGACTTCAAACACCTTGACATCTGCAAGAAAAGCAGCACAGCAAGCTATAGGCAATCCAGGATACTCCTGGAATATATCAAGGATAACTTCTTAAGCTGGGTAATAGACAAAGGTACTCAGACAGAGGACATGGGATACTGGACCTGATGGTCACCAACAGAAGTGAGTTAATCAGTAATGTCAAGATTACAGGCAGCTGGGCTGCTGTACTCAAGCACCAGTGGAGTTCACAGTCCTGGGAATATCTCTTCCAGGCCTGGATATTAGAAAAAAGTTCTTTAATATAAGGGTTATTGATGACTGGAATGGGCTACCCGGGGAGGTGTTGGAGGCTCCATCCCTGGAATAATTCAAGGTCAGGCTTGATGGAGCTCTGAGCAACCTGACCTAGGTAGAAATGTCCCTACTTGTGTGGGGAGGTTGGACCAGAGGAAGTTGGACTGGATGACCTCTGGAGGTCCCTTCCAGCCTAAAACATTCTATGATCCTATGGCATGGGTCTGAGCAACCTATGTAGTTGAAGATGTCTCTGCTCATTGCAGGGGTGTTGAGTTAGATAATCTTTGGAGGTCTCCTTCCATAAAAATGATTTTAGAGAAGGAAACTGCTCATAGGTTATTCCTATAAAAGTGAAATTCAATGATATCACGACCTCAAAAAGTAGATGAATATAATTTAAGTTTTGTAAAACTAAAAGTCATAATTAGAAACATACTTTTGACTGAAATAGATTGATGGCCATTTAATGACTGAATAATAGCCTGTACAGAAAGATCTAATATACTTGCTTTATGGTTAACTTATATTATACCTTTAATTGTTTTACCTCATCTTTCTGAAACATTTTTGAGATATCTGTTTTGTCTACTGTTTAAAGTTCTACCTTACAGAATCAAAATGCTAATATAAAGTAAAGAGTAGTTTACAAACAAGTAGGATGATAATGAACTGTATGGTAGTTTTTTGGTTGGTTGGTTTTTTTTGTGTGTTTTTTTTGTTTGTTTGTTTTGGGGGGCGGAGGGGTTAAAATAAAAATTCCCATTCTAATGTAGAAACAGCTGCAATGGACAGAAAGCAAATACTTCACAGCAAGCATAAAAATCTATGTATTATAAGTTCTTGAAGCAGCAAAGTTTACAATTGTGAAGGTATTTGAAAGACTGTTCGGTATCATTTTAATGGTTATTTACACATGACACAATAGTTTCCCATTTTTTTGTAAAATTAAAAAAAAAAATAAATCCACATGTCAAAGTTTTCATCTGAGTATTTTTATTTTTTTTTTTTTTAACAAAGGGGAAAACAGTTTAGCTGTAAAGTAAGGACAGAACTCAGATACAAATTTTGAGATTCAGCTGTGAGATTCTGGCTTTTGAAAATCAAGTGTCTCAGATATATCCTTTGAAGAACTGAGAAGGAAATAGTAAGATAATTGAGAAACTTAGGAGGTAGATATTTTACTATTTTTTTCCCCCAGTTTCTGGTTTGATTTGGTCTTTTTGTTGTTTTTAACATTTCTTTTATGTAATACTTTCAGGGAAAACATACTTGGTTTAAGACAGATGATTTTTTTTTTTTTTCTTTCCTGTGTACAGCATGGTTTGCGTGCTGTCAGATTCTTACCAATGAAGGATTACTTCAATGTGGATATGTATATACAGATGTAATACTGTGCTGCTCTTTCATTTGGAACTCAAATCTGAAACTTCTTTGCATACTCTCCCTTATATTGAGACCTAGCTAGCCTGACATTCAATATAAACAAGAGGTTCTTGATTCTACCATCAGTATTTCTGACAGTTCAGGGATTTTCAGACTGTCTATTCTACCTTTCTTTATAGTTCTTAGAAGATGTAATCTGCTTTTAGAGAAAAGGCCTTAGCAGACACTAAGCTGACCATCTAACTGCTGTGCCACTGTTTCTTACAGCATAAATGAGAGATACGTCAGAATCACCAGTTAATTCCATCTTGCAGCGAGAATTTGAAAACTATTTACATTTCATTTAATTTCATCTCTTGGGAACAGTTACTATTATGAATCTGGCTTTTCACTTCCTGAATAAAATTTCACCAAATTATGGACACATCCTGCAGTGTGTGCATGATAACGGTACGAAATAAGCAATGAAAAAGTGAGATAATGATAGTTACATTGGAGGCTGGAAGCCTAATGTAGCTGTTTGTCACTTTTTATCAAACTCAAATGGTACAGTTAATCTCTGACCCTGCAAAGTGGTCTACCTAGCTGGAAGGCATTGTGCCCTTGCAGAGCCCTGCTGAAGTCAATGGGGTTCACATGCCAGGAGCAGCTTGAGGGGCAGGGCTAATTCCATAAATTAATAACTGGCTTCCATTACACAGGCATCTGTGTCAGGTTTCCCTTAAGTAGTCCAACTCAGCTCCATTATTGTTTTATAATTAAATGATCTTATTCCAGCTGTAACAATCCACACAAATCTCAGAATGCTTTCTGCACAGATCTGCAGAACACAACACTGAGAGCTTCTCCAAAATGCTTGCCATATGCATAAAGCATATGGTACAGTTCTATAATTATGTTATGTAGCAGGAACCTTGCCAATTTTCAAAGATCAAGAACGAGGGGTGGGAATAACTTAAACATTGCAAACCCTTTAATAGATAAGAGCTGTGCTCCCAGAAAATGCACGGTAACTTTAATAGAAATTAATATTGATGTAATGTAACAGGGAAAGTGAAGTAATCTTGGGCAATTAATTTTGAGATTACTGTTTTTCCTGATTTAAAGAAATGCAATCTGTAGCACTTTATTTGCATCTCCATTTTCCAGCGTAGTTCTTTATGTTATGTTTTCTGGTGGAAGAAAATTACTAGCTACAGAAAATTCCTATATTTAAATGTGCTATTAATAATGAACATTATTTCTATTACTGAAAATGCCGAACAGACCCAAGAGAATTTGGAATAATATTATTTGTTCATATTTAGAAAGAATACATGTGCTGGGGTTCAGCTGCACCAATTCTAGTAGATGCTTCTTGTAATCTGATTCTATGTAGCCACTCAACAGCCTCAGGGTTGATCAGTTGAGATGGACAAAGTCTAGATCTGTGGGCCTTTGCCCCAAGTCACTCTTTATCTTCATATTCACCTATTTTTCACGAGAGATACATAATTCAATCTCCTTACTCCCCCTCTCCCCTTTTGTTTTTTACCTTTGGAGGACAGTTGGTACATAAGTATAACTGCAACAGTTGGGTTGAGTTAGTGTTTTTTTTTTTTTTTTTTTTTTTTTGTCGTGTTTTGTTTTTTGTTTGTTTGTTTTTTTCATAAAATCAAGTAGGCACATACTTTTTCATTGCAAGAAACCTGTAGTCTGTGGTATCAGAGGAAATGAACAGCTTCTTCAACAAGTGCTGACAGGAGAGGCACAGCTTTGCAGCTCATGAGTGCAGAGCTATGCTACTCAGAAAACCAATTAACCATCAGATGTTTCCTATCCCAAACACTGGAAGAGCTCCTCCACGTGCTCCATATGTGACATAAAGAGTTCCATGCAGTTTACTATCACTGACAGTAAAAAGATGGAGAAGAAGAGAGAAAAAACAACCAAAGAAAACAGCTTTCATCGTCAACATGATGACAGACACGGAGCTTTTTTTACACTTGAGTACAGTATATTCTGACAGTAGTATGGAATCAAGGTGATAAAACAAAGACCATGTGTGAAAGTGAAGCTTACAATAAATAGTGGTTAGCTGATAAAATGATTGATAATAACTAATACAGAGAATTGTAGTGCTGCACAAAGATTGGAGAGGGGGGGGAGTCCTGATTTTACATCTACTGTGCTATAATGGCTACTGCCATTAGGAAAAGATATGTTGCAATCACACTAGGTAATTCTGTGAAAATGTTGGCTCCATAGAAATTAGAAAAGCAAATAAAATGGTGAAGCTGTTATAAATGTGACAGGTAATGCCATACTACTGAAGAGATCTAGGATATACTTGGATTTTGAATTCCTGTTTAATAGTTTTGCTCTTCTTGTCCCCAGGTGTGTGGTGCCACCCTATGTATCAAACTATGTTAGAGATGGCCTAAAGCATCCTGCCTTGTAGGGGCAATTACTACTGCAGGCCCTGCCCAAAGGGGACAGAAACCTTATTGGAGGCTACAGGAACATGCAGCGTAGCCATAATCTGCTCTACTCATTTCCAGAAAATCTTAATGGCTGGAACAAGGGACAGAGAACTTTACTCAGAGTTTTTATAGGGATCTTAATCATTATGTTATATTGCCAACAAAATTGTCCAGGCCCTAAATGGAGCATCACGAGTAAGAGAACCCATGAATGGAAATTCTCATCTGCTTTCAGATCCAGGGGCACAATCTTAATCACGTATTATTCAACAACAGCAATTGCAATTTCCGTTAATTACCATGCAAGCAGCAGTTGCTGTTTGGATTTAGTAGGCATTTTAAGTGATAATTCTAGTACAAATTAAACTGACTCACCTCATGAAATGATTTTTGCAAGGATTTTTTTTGGGTTTCTGCTAGCATTGCTAGATATTGACTAAAAGAAATTTCTTGGGTTTTAAGCATAAGTTGCAAATTATAGTTGTTTTATTAGTCAAGGAACTTCTTTCTTTAGTGACTAGAGTCTTATAGACAAGATATATAAGATTTAGACCTCCCTCTCCCTTTTTAAATTCAGTTCTAATTTTTTTTTTATTTTTGTATATTCTCTCTTGGTTTTTTGATTGGAAAAAAAATAGTAACAAATGAAAACTTCAACTTCTCAGCATGTTTACTATCACAAAAGATTTTTTTCAGATACAGGAGGTAGCATTCAATAGTAGTAATCTTGACTCCATGAAATTGCAATTAGTAGAAGTGATTTTGGCACTGAAATTTGAATTATTCTATCCTAAACATTTTTTTTTCTCAAAACTCCTGCCTTATTACCCCCTTCTTACATTCTACAGTTCTGCTCTATTTCTCTTGCAACCTGGCAATTGTATGTAGTAGTTTCTACAAGATCTCATTCTAATCCAGTCTTGTCCTAGTCAAGCATTCATTTTGATTAAAAATCAAAAAGGTTTCAACAGATTTAAACAGTACTGATGAAATTATAACTTTACAAAAGGCTGGAAGTGTACCTTCAGTTGTTTCCACTAAAAAAATTTTAAACACGAGGTACTTTCAAGTCAGCATTACAGAAAAAGAGGAATTTAAGGTTATTAAAAATTTGAAAAAAATTTATGTATAATATTATCTTAGAAGCAGAAATAGTGGTTTGCATGCCTCATCTTAGGGAAAAAAAAAAAAATAAAAATTTCATATAATATACTGAGTCCCTGAGGAGAATGAAAGAAGCTGCTATAAATGACACTGTAGAATCAACTAATTTCTTTTTGAGTCAATATTGTCTCAGTATGCCAGAACAGAGTTAGAAGAAATGTGCTGCTGAGATATCACAGAAAATAAGGGTGAAATTAATTGCTGATATGAACGAAGTAAATTTCAAAAGAGGCAAGATTTCAGCCAAAACCTAAAGATTCAATGTCTTCTGTAATTAAATTCATTGAATACTTTAGCATCTTTCTCTCATTGCAAAACCTAGTTCGCACAGTTAGATTCGCTCTGCCTCTAACCAAAATTTCAGTACTAACATGGGGACACTGTCTAAAGCAAGACTACCGGGGTTTATGTCACAGGTATCACAGATAGCTCCATGAACTGCAAAGAAATTACCGTGGCTAAACCTCAGTAGCAAGTGTCTCATAATATAGTTTTAATATAAACTCTCTCTTTTTCCTATTTCAGACACACACACACACATACATTTTATATGTTTGAGAACAGATGTGTGAATAACTGTAGGAACCTTTTATTTATTGTTATGATTACATTAAATGACATATAAAACCACCTGTAACTTCTCTGTGTAAAAATATGAGTATATTAACTGGAAAACATGCATTGTTCTAAAGTACCTACCCCTTCCAGTATTTGTCAAAAGTGAACATCTTTATCTGCTAAACACCAAGCAGAAATAAAACTTTTAACAATGCATAAAAATGTGATTTCTAATCACATTTTGACAAAATAAACAATTAAATATTTTGTCTTTTCACAAAGTACAATATAAATTTAATTTGCCTTCTTTCAGGTTAGTATATATACCGAGTGATGCAATTATGGCAAAACTCCTGCCTGACAATGACTGATATAAATTCAGTATTCAATACTCTTATTTCTGATAGAGTCAGCTATTATGTGATTAATTCATATACTAGGTTCTCAACATTAGCAGTAATAATGTATGCTCAAAAAATGTCATTATATTAATTTATAACAAACTTCTGAAGCTGACATCTGCCATAATTAATAAAAGCATTTGCAGTTCCAATACATTTCTCAGTGGTTAAACCTGTATATGGAAAGTCATTGTTTACAGTACAGATGCTTGTATACCATGCAAGAGGAGGGAGATGTTTTTCTTCATTCGTTGGATCAAGTAGAAAAAGAAAAATTTGCTTATTGAGTGAAATGCCTAAATAGCTATAATTATAGCATAAATATATTGCTAGATTGATGTTGGCCAAATACAAGCCAAATCTCTCTTGTATTGCCATATCTGTGGAAGCAAGCTTTAAAATATAGAGTTGATCTGCTCTATTTCTTTTTGAGATTCTATATGTGTTTCGCAGACAGATCTCAGCAATTTGAGGAAAGGTCATGAAAATGTTTCATTGTATCCTACACATTTTAGCACCACCATCATCTCAAGCAAAATGTGGAATCCAGCTGTTTATACCAAGGACTCCAAATGACTATCACCATTTAAAAAGAAAAACAGGGCCATACATGCATATGAGCCAAGTGTCTGGGTGATAATTGGTATCCATTTCTAGAGGGTTTTAGTACACTCTGGTGACATGTAAGTTATGTTATGGCTGTCCCTTGCCAGACAAAAATGCATTTCACTTTGGGCTGTAGAATACTAACAATGTTGGTATAATATGCCTTTTTCAGATTTTATCTTTTATTTTAAAATTGGAAAAATACAGAATCTTTCAAACAGAAAGAAAATAATTATGAAATGTTAGTTTTACAGGCTTTGTTTTGTTGGTTTGTTTGTTTGTTTGTTTGTTTTTTCCTGTCCCATTAATTTCACATTTGCATTTCCATGCTTAGTGGTTTTTTTTCCACTTTTTTAAAAACCTGTTTTCCCCTCCTTCTTTTGTACACCAGTTCAGTCCATTTTCGAAACATTCTCTACCTTTCTCTCATTTCTCTATTTTATTTCCTCTCTTTCATTCTACTTTCATAGAATGGTTTGGGCTGAAAGACAATTTCAATGGTCATCTAGTCCAAATCCCCTGCTATTGGCAGGGATGTCTTTCACTAGATCAGGTTGCTCAAAGCTCCGTCCAACCCAGATTCGAACAGTTGCAATGATAGGGCATCTACAACTTAGCTGGGCAACTTGTTCCAGTGTCTCACCACCTTCATAGTAAAGAATTTCTTCCTTACATTTTATCTAATCTAATCTAAACTAAATTTACCTGCTTTCAGTTTAAAGCCATTACCATTTAACTGTAGGCCCTGGTAAAAGCCTCTCTCCTCCTTTCTTGTAAGACACCTTTGTACAGTGAAAAACCATGATAACGTGTTCCTAGATACTTTTCTTCTCCAGGCTGAACAACACCAACTCCCTCAGCCTGTCCTTATAGGAAATGTGTTCCATCCCTCTGATCATTTTTTTGACCCTTCTATGGACCCACTCCAACAAGTCCAGGTCCTTTTTGTGCTGAGTCCCTGATCAGAATGCAGTCCTCCAGGTGAGGTCTCATGGACTACATACTGCTCATTACAGTCTCAAGGACCTCATAAAGTCAATTTCAAGGCCTAATACCTTGACCAGCCTGATGAGAAGTCACTGTCTGAAAGCAATAAAGAGGTCCAAAACGAACCCTTCCCCAAGTAACGTCCCTCTCCATACAGTGCCAAAATGCATGAATTGTTCCTCCAGAGTTCATGGGACTTTCAGCACTGACTCAGTCATCAGACAAAAAAGCCAGTCTGGAAGTATTTTGTCTGGTATTACATAATATGGAATTTCAAAAGTGAAACTTCACATACTTGTGGTCACTTTATGTTGCTAGTTACATTTATTTAGTATTTATTTAGGATGTATATCCATGCAGCCATCCATAGCCATGTTATCCATGTTATCCATGGGACAGCAGTGTGCCCTTGTGGCCAGGAAGGCCAATGGTATCCTGGGGTGCATTAAGAAAAGTATGTCCAGCAGAACAAGGGAGGTCCTGGTCCCCCTCAACTCTGCCCTGGTGAGACCTCACCTGGAATCTTGTGTCCAGTTCTGGGCTCCCCATTTCAAGAGGGACAGAGATCTACTCGAGAAAGTCCAATGGAGGGCTACAAGGATAACTGGGGGACTGGAATGCCTGCCCTATGAGGTGAGGCTGAGAGACCTGGGGCTTTTTAGTTTGGAGAAGAGAAGACTTAGGGGGGATCTAATTAATGTGTATACATATATGCAGGCTGGGTGTCAGGAAGGAAGGGGCAACCTCTTCTCACTTGTACCCTGCGATAGGACACGGGGAAATGGGCACAAGCTGGAGCACAGGAAGTTCCACCTCAACATGAGGAAGAACTTCTTTACTGTCAGGGTTCCAGAGCACTGGAACAGGGTCCCCAGGGAGGTTGTGGAGTCTCCTTCTTTGGAGACTTTTAAGACCCGTCTGGATGCGTTCCTGTGTGACCTGCCCTAGACTAGATGGTCCTGCTCTGGCAGGGGGGTTGGACTCGGTCTCTGGAGGTCCCTTCCAACCCCAAACATTCTGTGATTCTGTGACATGATTAGACCCTGACTCTGAACATGTAGAGAGGTCTAAAATACCCCAAAGTTTGGCTTTGCAGAAATCAGGAACTAAGTAGAAAGACCTTCCTTTCGTTCCCACTTTTCTACTTGCACTTCTTCCTCCAGCACCACTTTTACTTAAGTCTGTGAGTGCCTGTGGATACTAAAGACAGATATGATCAGCAGCACGTCATCTAATGAAATTATTAAAGGAAAACAAATACTGTCTGACACTGCTTCATTTTGAGTCTATTTATTTCAAGAGACTACTTCAAAGATGGATTACATACAAAACTTATCAATTCTATGATAATATATACAGAGAGAGATCAGGAAAAGTTAGGGTACATTCTTAGATTTTCCCTTATCAAGAAATAGTATAAAAAATCAAGAATTACCTATTAGTTTCTTTACATTAGACATATAAAAAAATCTGTACTGTAACATACAGCTGAACTTGTTCTCTTAACATGATACCATAAGATAATATTTTCATAAATATTTGTAGATGGGAATAAGTTGCTGTTCCCACTTTAAATGTTTCCATTATAAATCCCATTTTACAAGTGAATTGACTATGGCAAGTTAGTTTAATAAGCACCAGACTTGAACCTATGGGCCCTACTCATTTAAGTTGCACAGCATGTAACTCATGTTCCCATTTGCTTTGAATAATAAAGCTACATAATCCAGCTCTCCGTTAGAGTACACAAGCGTGGTAGTCCCCCATCCAGATAATTATGTGCAACTCAAATTACATTCCATTAACATGTTGGCTAGCTTATCACAGAGAATGGGGTGTATTCAGCCAGAAGGGGTAGAAGCAGTCCAGATGAACAACTTCAATGTATTCGAAGTACAGCCAAGGCACTGAGGCTGGCATTCAGAAATGAGTAACTTATAGTGTAAAACCATAACTTTTCTCCTGAAGAGACTTACTTCATTTCCCTACCACTTTTAGGCATGGATGTAATTGAAGTTCAAAGAAAACACTTGTGACAAAATTCACACCTGTCAGAAGGTTGCAAACACCTGCTTATGGCAACACAGTCTAAGCCAGGGAATAGGTGGGGGTTCTCAAACCAGTGCATCTTCACTCAGTCATGACTCTGAGATGCAAAACTATTATCTCTTCAAGCATTTGTCATAAAAGTTGAACAACTTATGGAGCTCCCTCTCTGCATTAATATATCATTTCTGAATTACAAAGATTGCTGATACACATAAACATTAATGACAATTACTCTGCAGTTTTCATACATCTAACTAATTTCAAATAGGAGAGAAAACAAGAAGTTGAGAAGTTGCCCAGTCCTACAGGGCAATTCTTGGAAGAAGAACACATGGAGGGAAGGGCAGATGAAATTTTGGTATGTTGCTGTTCATAACTACCTTTGAAGCCATATCATGCAAGAAGAAAGTGTACAGATACTAATTCAGGGTGCATTCTGCTTCATGTGGACAGATTTCTCTGTTCCTGTGCAGTTATGTAAATGTAGGATTATATGCATTGTTATCTCAACAACACCTCTGCTTGGATGCTGAACTGTTCTTTTCCATCTGCTTTAGCTCATGGAAGCCAATATACACTTGCTACCTACTTTGCTTAGGCATTATTACACCACCTGTGAAAGACTCAAATAGTCAGGCCTCTATTACAGGGTTACTGAGCTTTGAAATAGGCCTGAGCCAAACACTTCTTCTCTAAGAACACCTTGACTACATATAGTACTTAGTATAGTACATATAGATAAAATATCTATAAGATGGAGTGCAGCTGTAGCTACTTTCAAATGAACACAAACATCTTCACAGACAGCATTTCTTTATACAGCCATCATACCTCTTGTGTGAAAACTTGATGCACATTTACAAAGCAACAGTGCTTAGAAAAGGATACATGCATATCCAGAGTTTCAAAGATGCAGAGAAATGGCTGGACCACATCTGAGCAAATTGAAAGGTTATGTGACATTGCACAAAGGACAACCAGGCCATTATATAGGTGAAACAAAGTGATACCAAAAGGAGGACAATAAGCAATGAAAATCAGTTTTCAAGAGATGAGGAATAAGAATCATAGCAATAATCACTACATTGAAAAATTTTTTAATGCTGTAAGGATAAAAACACATGTAAAAATGACATCCTCCCCCAAAACAATTTTTTTAAAAATATATCACTTGAGACATTTATTTCTCCTGTGTAAAGTTGTCTTTGATATGTCATTGCAAAACTACAGGCAAAGGGCTTCTCTACAAATTTCTCTTGCTTCCTCTTTTCCGGATGGCTTGACTTCGTTTCCCTTCAGTGAATGTATTCCACTGGCATCTGCTGGGGAGAAAAAAAAGATCTGCATGAAAAAGGCCATTTTACATGCTCAGTTTATAACTTCTGTTGCACACTATTTGAGAGGACTTCTAAATTCAGAGAGTGATGATGAAGTGGGGAGTTTTTTTTTAAAAAAAAGCCTAAGAGGTCACTTTATGGGACACCCTGATCTTATTAAATAGTTTATATCTTGGAATTAAAATAGCTCTGTCATGACTAAAGGAAGACAAAGGTTTTGAGAAGTCTGTGTTTGTTTGTTTGTTTGTTTGTTTGTTTTTGTAGGAAATTGAATTAATTATAGTCAGAAAGAAATTCCAGATACTACAAAACCCAGAAACATTTAGCCAGAACAGCTAGGAAATATGTGTAACAACAGGCAAAAGAGAGGAAAGCAAGAAACACAACTAAACAGACAGGGTGGTGGTTGTGACACCAAAATCATCTGAAGCTTCATTGAGGCTTTCCTAGTCCTAGCTTGATGATAGGAAACTGTGAGTGGGGTTTTACTGAATTAAATACTTGCTAGAATCACCCAGCCATGGTGGCAATGAATCATTAAGAAATGTAAGAGGTTTTTAAAATTATTGTTATTACTATTGCTTAATTTTGGAAGGTCTAGTTGGCTGTTACATGTAATCATGTTAATCTTATTTTTTTCCTTTATCTTGTTTCTGTTCAGTATGGCAGCATTCTGTTAAACCATATGATGTACTGTTTGCAAGTAGAGAGATGTGATTCATTGAACATTTAATCTAATTTTATTTTCCTTGGTTTCTATTTCCTCTTTTTCTACTTGACCTTGCAGGATTTACAAACCCAAAACTAGGCACAAGCTCTACCGCTCCAAATGAAGGTATGCATAAGAACTGACTATCCCAAGAAACTAATCCCAGTGGTATTTTGAGCTTTCTTCTTGTACAGCTTGTAAACTTATGTAAACATAGTGGTCATCACTGCAGTCCCATCATTTCATCCTAAGGTCACTCCATGTTGAGTTTAAGGGTAAAATCCTGAATCCACAAAGATATTTTACAAATTCTCTTTATTTCAAGGTGACAATATTTCTTTCAACATTCAAATTTCTAATTTCTAATTCACTAAATTCAACCCAACAGTATCACTTTTGCTAAAAGTTTCATTGAAGATGAACTTTGTTTGCAAAATACTTTTAACTTTGCAATACACAAAAAATGTTAACAAAGGAGATGTACATTCTCATATTTAATTTTGCCATCCATACACCAATAACCATAAAGAGAACCCTGAATGGAGGTTTAACAAAAAGGAAATGTAATTAATTTCAACATGTAGCTGGTAATAAGAAAAATATAAGGTGAGAAAGAAAGAAATTAACAAATGCTCAGGTTACATAAACTTATTTTGGAGGTATTGTATTACAGTCATAGTTTTGGATATGCCATAACCTCATCATCAACATCTATGGAAACCCAAGGACAGAAAGTTTCCTCTTAGACATCCACAGTACCAATGAATGAGCATGGTCTGGCATGAGTGCATGAGATCCTTACAAAACACTGCGTAGTTTCTTTGCTATGACGACTGCATTTATTAGACAGCTATGAAAACTTATATGTATGAGTATATAAAGAGCAAAAGAAACAAAGTGATCAGATAAAGATGAAACCCATAAGAAGGATGAAGAAAAGAGAGCTCAGTCATTACAGAATACAAACCAGAGCTAACCAACAAAAAAAAAAAACAAAAAAAACCCAAAAACATTTACATTTGTGGAGACCTCAAGTATGAATAAATAAATACAATAAAATTAACTAGCAAGGTGAAAAATGTGGAAGCATCAAACCCCTGCTCTGAAGTTCTTTGTGTATCCACATAAATGCAAATATGGGGACATATACTTTGATGCACTTAAGAACAGGAACAAAACCATCTGAGTAGATCCTAACTTGTGATAGATGTCACAATCAAGAAAAATATCCTTGAAAAAACTTTACATGAAGAAGTAAATTTTGAGACTCTTGGCAGATATATTTCAAATGTACATGAACTTATTTAGCATTCTTATTTTATAATCATGTTTCTGGTGTTGTCATCATGCACCTAACTTTATTGCTATGTTAGTATAAGGACATTTGCTTTAACTTTGGACATATCTGGAGAAGTTAAGCTGATAGAAATGAGCGTTACAAACTAGCAACCTAGATGGACATCTGCAGTGCAAGACAAAAGTTTAGCAAGAGGACAGAATGGTGAGACAAACATCAGATGGATCTTCTTGGGAAGTTGATTACAGACAGAGAGAAGGACTTTGATAGCAAAGATGCTGAAGATTACAGAAAAGCCATGAATAACAGGTTGAGAGGTAAGGGGTTCTGTATTGCTGGACTGAATTCTTGGGTTTACTTTGGTCTCAAACTTGAATACACAATGTCTTGGATAATGATGCTTAGTCCAAGAAAGACTCAATTACAGTGAAATATTTCTTTTAGTATTTAAAAAAAATGTTCAGTGTTGGGAGGGAGGAGGTAGGAAAGAATGGTAACTTTAAATAATGGTATACTCCATACTCTTACATTACATTGTATATTACAGTAAACTCAGACAAATATGTTAAATTCTAGAAATCCAGAGGATTTTGTTTAGGAAATATAGAAAAGATAAATTGAAATCATAACTAAATTCTACATAAAATGTCAGAAGTTTTTTCACCTGGAAACACAGTTTTGTTAAAATCAGCGTGTTTCAAAAGAATGTGACAATTTGACATTGTCTTAGAGAAAAAGCCAAAGAAAACTGTTTCAGATTTATAATTTCATCTTTATAAAGGAAAAATATGATTTTGTTTTTACAATATGATTATTTTATTTCTCATTATTAAAGCAGTATTTTCTTCTTTTTATGTCAATGAATAAGGGGTCATTACGAGAGTATGTATATTGCAAAATCCTGGCAGAGTGTAAAAGAAGAAAGAGTTCTTTGCCATCACACAGTGCTCCCTTGTAGCCTGCCCTTCTTATTCAAGATCAGATCAATTTCACTTTATTTTAGCCGCCTAAAGTGAGGTGTCAACCTGTGCTCATCTTCTATAGCCAACAGGCTTTCCAAGAAGAATCATTCTAGTTACTTTAATCCAGGATAAATATAGAGTTGTCTCTGAGGTTACTTGTTTAATGCTGTGGATTTGTGCTTTTGGATGCTTTTGGACAATGTACAATTACTTGTTTAATGTGGAGTTACACCTACCTTACCATTTAATTTCTTAGATACAAAAAAATCCCCTATGTCATAAGCCCAAACAGTAAGATACATTGTTTGGTCATGCTATCTTAAAACTATCTATATGAATTTTAGCTTTTTTGTTAGCACTTCAGTGAAAAGACAAGTAAAATCATTTAACAAAAAGCCATTTAAACCCTTATATACACAATCATTAATTTTAATCATAAAAATATTGGAGAATTACTGACCTAGGCAACACAATGTCTTAAAACATTTGAACCTTATGCTTCTAGTTTGATCTTCCACTTTCTGTGAATCCCTGATACAATGTTTAAAGGGAGATGATCCTCTTTTCATATGGGTTTTTAATTTTCTTTCTTTTATGTAAGCAGTATGTCCCTTTCAAAATTTATTCTCTGAACTAATCTCCAATATATGAGATTTACTAGATACCTCCCAGGTAGGATGGACAACTGAGAACAGGATACCAATATTTCATAGACAGGGAAGAGACATTCAGTAGTGAAGACCCATGGTCATTCTGTATTGAGCTGGTATAAACGTAAAAGGATCACTGGATCGTTTCACAGTAACGCTTTGGAAACTGGGGTAATTTGGCATAATCTAGAGTAATAGGGTAATAAATCCTATACCTTCGTTTTTGCAACCTTGTCAATAAAGAACAACATTTCTTTTGGCCTATTTCATGTTCCAAAAATACACAGTGGTTTAAAGGTAAAATTCAGAAATAGAATTATCCTGACCTACCAGTAAGAAAAACTAGTAGCCATAAAAGCTGACAACTTGACTTCACATTTGGCATATCTCATCCAGTTTCTGACCATGTCTGAGCAAACAAGCAAACAGACTTCCATGCAAAGCATAAATGGATTTACTTCAGAGAGTTTAGGTTACTTTAATCTTTATCAACAAGGTTTGTTACAATATTGAAGGTGGTAACATTTCTGCATGGCTTCCAAATCAAAGATATGGCACTTTATATTTTGTGGCAAAGATGTAAAGAAACTATAGGATGTCAGATAAAAAGGAATTTTCTAGAAGTTTGAGATTCTGTACAGTAATCAGTTTCCCAAAGGAAGTAGTTCTACTTCAGAGAGTTCAAGAGATGAGCATTATTCTGATAATATCCAAAATCAGCCTGTAAAATTTTTGAAGATTGTGAGTCTGATCTGTTCTTATTCAACCTTTTTGCTGTCTGTAAGTCAAATATTAAAAGTACTTCTCACATGAGAAACTGAGGTAATGTAGGAGAATTCATTACTGTCTAGATATCTGAAAACTCCAAATTTTCCAATTTCAGTGATAAATTAGGTTGTAGAGGGACTAAAACATCCATTTATCAAAAATCCTATTCACACAGTAATCCCCAAACAGTTACAAGTGGATCTATATTCAATGAAATACTACATTTTAAAGCAATGGTGGGACAAAGATCAAATGCAATAGAAAGTGCATTCTCTTTTAAAAGTTTTGGTCTTGTTGTTTGTTTATACCCCCAAGCCCTCTGGAGAAAGTTTTGTTTTAAATTTTAAAATGCTTAGTATAGTCAAGCATATCACTTTGCAGCTGCCTGAGTATGCTACAGATTTCTTGCTGGAAACTGGAAGAAAAGAACACAAAAGCAAAATTATTTCACAGTACTTTTTTATTATTGACCAACAACAGCAAATAAAAAATATGATCTATTGTGTTAAACTCTGAAATGTCTCTATTGTATTATATATGTAGGAAGGATCTCTTGGAGTTAGGTACAGCAGTTTAGCCATTCTGTTCAAATAAGACTACGAATGGGACAACCTAGAGGAATCGAAAGAAAGTCAATATTTGTAATGTAGCTATTCAGACCAGAAAAGACAATAATGCCTCCATCGTCACTGGGGATAAACCTTAGTTGTCTAGTTTAATTCAGGCTAGAATGGGATCAAAAGAGATCTAAAAATTCTCCCACGTCTGGCTAAAGAAGAGGTTTGAAAGAGCCCTTATGAGTTGTCCAGTTTGTCTGTACAAAACTGTTGAACAGGCACATACACACAGGGGGAGGAAGATAAAAGGGCAGCAAGGGGTTCTGCAATTTTTTCTTTGAGTCATATCTTTTCTTTGCCAGATAGATGAAGGTAGCATGAAGGATTTCCAGAAGTTTTCCCCACACATACACATTTCATATTTTTAACCCATATTCCTAAATACTTTGTACCTTTCACCAATGAATAAATAGTACTTTGTTTTGAAATGTTCTTTTAGTGCCAGAAAAAAAAGGCAATTTTTTACTCTTCTACACTAGAGGAAAAATGAGATATGCAGAAACTTTCATTCAGATGAAATTACCATATGGAAATTCTTATGGAATAATTCCAGATTAGCTAAACCCAGATTTAGAGTAATAGCAGCTAGTTTTATGTTAATTTCCCCTGTACGTTTTCTCTAAGACAGCTGCAAAGACAGAGTGAGCCTGTTTGATGGGATTTCAGTTCATTAGAACAATCAAAATAAACTTGTACTCAAATTAATCATTATGTTAAATCATGATTTTTCACTTTCTTAGGACCAGTTACTAACCAATCTTAAGGCCTGAGTCCTTATCACAAACTTTGACTTCAATTTATACTTGAACTATAAAAACAAAAGAGTTCTTTAACCTGTTTTGCTTTGCTCCTGAGCTACAAACTGGATCATAATGACTGGCCTTTCCGGCATTTCAGTGACCCTTGGACCATTCAACTCTCTGGGGCTGCAGCTCCTTCCCACTCTCATCCCACCTCATGTCCTCAGAAGAGCAGCAGTGCTCCTCACATTGACCCTTTCCCTGTTAGCGAGAGCTGAATTTCCCTTCAGTCTTCCTGAAGGAGGCAGAAGGTTCAACCTCAGTACTCAGAGGAACACTGAAAGAATAGGCAGAATACCAGAAGGAAGGAGTAGGTCTTATTAGGTTTAAGTGTATATTGAGTTTAAGGTTAACGGTAATGGGGGGTTTCTGTTTTAATTGGAATTATAAATGTTAATATTATTGTAGTTTGGCTAATAGTTTCATGATTAGACCATAACAACATTCATTGGACTAAAACAAACTCATGGCTTCCCATATATGCTTTGTTCTCATTTGGCTGCAACATTATTTTGAGTATTCAGAGCATAGCGTGGTCATCTGTTTTCTTCTATCCATTATTCTTACAGTAGGGAGAATGCAGCATTTACTATTACAAATTCAATCTTACAAATCCTTTTGTGAAAAACCTCCACAATCTAATGTTTTGGTAAAAGTCAACTTTGCTCATTCTTTTTGGTTTCTTTTGTTGCTATTATCAAATAAGAGGCTGAAGAACTGTGAGGGGGACAGGACAAGGTCCAGAGCACAGTTAGGTGTTAAAGATTTGCCAACACAAAGCAAATTATCAGGCAAGGGTTTGGAGTAGCAGTCAGAAACTTCAACTGCTGACTAACCAAAGTTTAGAGATGCTGCCAGTGCATCCCAGTGACAAATGTAACCTCATTCTGGAAAGGCTTACTTACCCATCAGTGGCTAATAAAGTGCTTTTGTTCTCTTCAGGAAAATTTAACAAACCTATCAGTGTTGATCTGTGTTTACCTGCCAAACTGCCCCCATTGCATTTAACCTCTAAATGGTGATGGTGTGTTGTAGGTTGACCTTGGCCAGTGGTTGAGCATCCACACATTTACTTACTCACTCACCTCTCCTGCAGGATGGGAAAAAACAGAGAGAAATCAGGGAGACCTATGTGTCAAGATGAAGAAAGTTTAATAAATGAAGCAAACCTGAGCATGCAAGCAAAGCAAAAAGGAATTAATTCACTGTTTCCCATGGGGAGGCAAATGTCCAGCCAATTCCTAGAAATCATGGCCTCAACACACATTACAGACAAACACCATAAACAAGAACATCCACTCTTCCTTTTCATTTCCCTTGCCCTAGCTGTGCATGATGTGAAATGGTATAATGATAACCTTTTGGTCACTTTGGGTCAGCTTTCCTACTATATGCCCTCCCAAACTCTTGCTGACCCTGACCCAACTTGCTTCAGGGGTAGAGCAGGAAAAAGAGAAAGTTTTGAAGCTTTGCAAGCACTGCTCAGCAAAGCCAAAATATTAGTGAGTTAGCAAGACTCTCTTAGCCAATAGCACAAAACAGAACACCACACAGGATGCTGTGAAGAAAATTAACTCCAATTAGTTATACCCAGTATATAATGTTAGAGTTTAAAAAAAATAAATAAATAAAATAAAATAAGATAAAATAAAATAAAGCAGTGGTGCATTGCTTACATCTGCTCTTGACACTCCTGGATCTATGAAAACCTGAGAGAGTCAATGCATTTCCTGATTCAGGTCCTTCATTCCAAGTAATCTCCTGGTACTGTGTCAATTCATACTAGTATCAAATGTTAAAGTTTTCAATGCTTTTTCTGTAGTAAGGCAAACATTTAAGGTACTCAGACACACTGTAAGAATTGTTGAGTAGGAAACTTGCTTGGAAAAGTTTTTATCCTCCTCAAACCTGTAATGAGGATGCTAGCTTTATAGTCACCATCTCTTCAAGTAACACAATTTCTCCAAATGCTTGGGAGTGTCTTGGAAGCTAAGCACATTAGCTTTTATATAACTATTATTTTGATGCAACTTCACCGATGGACTGTACAGCATTTAGGTATGCTGCAGGCTGGTGCTCTGTTCTTTACAACACCTAAGAAGCGGATTTTATATCCCTGAAATGTTCAGATAACAGATAAGAACTTACATAATGTGTACATCAAGAAATACAGATGGATTTCAGGAGTGGCCTTCAAGCAAATCTGTCTAGAACTTTGGTACCACAATTACATTTATTTAGCTACACACAGCTTAACAGAACTAGACTTTTTTTTGTTATTATTGTTTTGTTTTGTTTTGTTTTTGTTTTTATAGTTAGGCTTTTTCACAAACACAACAATTTTCCCAGAAGTGGAAAGTACTCTGAAGTGACTTGTGAGATGGACAGACTGTATCTGCCTTCAAGCTGTGTAGATTAGTATAGCACTAAACTTTGGAAGCAGTGTGTATTTCTCTGAAAAATTCAGTCTGTCTTATCCCTAGGCACTTCATCGGCACTCTACTGCTAATGCCCTATAGGCAGAGAAGAGTAACTTCAAGCCTTTTCTACTAACTTTTTTATCCAAAGGCCACATTTTATTATAATACAATATTTAAAAGCTCCAAACCCCACAATATAATTCAGATTACTGTTGATCTAATTGTCCAGATAAACTCAACATCTCAAATAAAATTGATTTAGCTTTTCCACAGCCATCAGACTCAGTTACTTGAAGACATAACACCAAAATAATTTCAATTATATCATAAACTAAATAACCATATAAGAACTGCCCTTTAGAAAAGTTATGAGAATATGGATATAAAAGATCTGAGAGATATATTTGTCTACGTCCACTGCAGAATGTCTTTAAATCAGAGCATAAATTCCTACAAATAATACAAATTTTATGGAGAGGAAAGGTAATGAATGTGTGTTGTGTATAAGCTATATTTTAAGGATGCTGTAATTAGAAACTCACATAGGTACAAAAAGAGAAAAAAAAAAAAAAACTATATGTACTAACTGCACACCATTCTGGTTATTTAATGCCATTTATTAAAGCAATAAAATAAAGGAAAAAAAAAAAAAGCAGAAAAAAAGAAAGAAACCATTACCTTCATCTATCAAACACATAATCAGTGGACATGAAAACTCTTCAAAAAGCTGTGGGGTATTCCAGGCCACAATAAAAGGAGGATCATCCAGACAGAGATTCTGCAGCTCAGAAACCTGTGTGTTTTATTAGGCATTTCTATGTTTGTGATAGCTGACTGTGTAGTTGAATATATACTTACAGAGAGAAACCTTTTATGATCCATCTTCCTGCTCTCCTCATGAAGTTTAAAACACAACACATTGATCCAGTTAGTGGAAAGACTTCCAGCACAAACTCCTGCCAGTCCATGGCTGAACAAGTGGTGATATGGCATTCATTTTCCAGTGATTCCTGGGAAGTGATGCCGGAAACTCAAGGATGTCTATAACAAATTAACTAACCCGTATAAATAGGAATTATGTTCTACATATCAAATGCAAAATGAGGATTCACATCACCATTGCAGAATATGTATACAGAAAGGTAAATATAGCGGAGATGGTGTGCCATGTTTCGGGCACTGGGCTTCCCTGTTCCATTTACTGTCATCCTAATTGCACCTGGGGTCCTAATGCCCACTGAAGGAGAAGCCAGGCTGCCTATATAAGGGGGCGAGTCGGGGTCCCTGGCAGTGCTCCCACCCGAGGGAGCACTTCATTTTCTCTGTTTTCTTTCTTTCTTTCTTTCTTCCTTTCTTCCTTTCTTTCTTCCTTCCTTCCTTTCTTTCTTTCTTTCTTTCTTTCTTTCTTTCTTTCTTTCTTTCTTTCTTTCTTTCTTTCTTTCTTTCTTTCTTTCTTTCTTTCTTTCTTTCTTTCTTTCTTTCTTTCTTTCTTTCTTTCTTTCTTTCTTTCTTTCTTTCTTTCTTTCTTTCTTTCTTTCTTTCTTTCTTTCTTTCTTTCTTTCTTTCTTTCTTTCTTTCTTTCTTTCTTTCTTTCTTTCTTTCTTTCTTTCTTTCTTTCTTTCTTTCTTTCTTTCTTTCTTTCTTTCTTTCTTTCTTTCTTTCTTTCTTTCTTTCTTTCTTTCTTTCTTTCTTTCTTTCTTTCTTTCTTTCTTTCTTTCTTTCTTTCTTTCTTTCTTTCTTTCTTTCTTTCTTTCTTTCTTTCTTTCTTTCTTTCTTTCTTTCTTTCTTTCTTTCTTTCTTTCTTTCTTTCTTTCTTTCTTTCTTTCTTTCTTTCTTTCTTTCTTTCTTTCTTTCTTTCTTTCTTTCTTTCTTTCTTTCTTTCTTTCTTTCTTTCTTTCTTTCTTTCTTTCTTTCTTTCTTTCTTTCTTTCTTTCTTTCTTTCTTTCTTTCTTTCTTTCTTTCTTTCTTTCTTTCTTTCTTTCTTTCTTTCTTTCTTTCTTTCTTTCTTTCTTTCTTTCTTTCTTTCTTTCTTTCTTTCTTTCTTTCTTTCTTTCTTTCTTTCTTTCTTTCTTTCTTTCTTTCTTTCTTTCTTTCTTTCTTTCTTTCTTTCTTTCTTTCTTTCTTTCTTTCTTTCTTTCTTTCTTTCTTTCTTTCTTTCTTTCTTTCTTTCTTTCTTTCTTTCTTTCTTTCTTTCTTTCTTTCTTTCTTTCTTTCTTTCTTTCTTTCTCTATTTTCTTTTTCCTAACATAAAGAGATATATATGTTGTAAAATTTGAACTGTTAGATATTGCAAAGTTTGAATAATGAGTATTTTGCCAATACTCTTGTGAGCACCTACAATTACTTTTATCATGCTACACCTAAAGTTATTTCCTTATCATGCCAGTACTGTTGTGAGCACCTAAAATTGTTCTTTTATCATGCCAATATTGTTGTTATCAAATAAATTAGTGTTTTGTGAGTTGGAGGACCCCTAGTGTCACTTCACCTTAATCCTGACCTGGGAATTAGTAAACTTTCATGATCATCCTGGTTACCAGGGGCATAACATGAGTATATACTTAACCCACTATAATATATACAACAGTACATAACATGAGATATGATGAGATGAGATGTGATGTGATACTATATATAACGGTTTTCATGAAACAATGGGCAGATGAAGCTCCAGTGAAATTTTTTATTACCCTTTTCTCCATTCCTTCTCCTTTTCCCCACATCTGTTTCCCCTCTTTATGGGCTGAAATTTCTCTCAGTTCTTTCCCAGAGGTCTAAGAAGGATGTAGCATCTGTTAAATCAGTTTGAATGGCCTGGACAATGTTCAAGCTCAGACTGTAGCTTTCGTAATTGTAATTTTCCCCAGCTGAATCAGGGAAGTCTGAATTTTCTTCTGTATCCCAAAAAGAGTTGCTGCTGCACTATCCCCTCAAGTGTGATTTGTCACTTTTTCCCAGCAGAGTCCAGACTCACCCCTTGGACTAGGGTGTCCACAGTGCCATTCAGAGAGAAGGATGTGCAGCACAGCCTGTAAACATTGGGTCAGGGACTGAGATTGCATTAGACTGGCTCTGGTGATATTTGAAGCATTGAGGTGTCAGAGGAATGTTGTCTCAAGATGAAACACATCAGTTAAGCAATAAGAAGCACTCTTTCAGGGAAATAGATTAGGTGGAACGGCAGAAAGACTGTTATTCAGAAATGTTTAGTACAAGGAGTCTTACGGGGGATTAGATGAAACAGTTACTACCGTCAGGAAAGCTGATAGCTGAGCCATCCAGGCACTACCAGCAGACATACTTAAGAAGACAGGAAAGGTGACTGTCTCAAAGTAGCACAGGAAGAAAGCAGTGAACAAGTAATATAAAACATCCAGCATGCTAGTTTGCTAAAGACATATGCTTAGTCTTTGAGTTCTGTAACTGTGGAAGTATATTATTGCAAAAGTTGTATCTAAAATAGTGTCAAGAGGGATAATCCTTGTGGAGATAAAATATCTATACACATGAAATGCTGGACTTGGCCCTTTGTACATTAGCAAGACATTCTGGTGAAGAAACCCACAAAGAAATCCAGGTGCAACTGCCCTGGAGGTGCTCTACTCATTAAAGTATGCAAAGGAAAAAAAACCCAAATGCTAACAGAGTGCGAGTCTTGCTCAGCAAGTTCCTAGAGCAAATTAGCAAGATTTCCATTATATGTAGATGTAGGTTAATTAAATTATGCAACGAGAACAACCAGCTGTCTCCAAGAATTAATAAATCATTTTTACTCGTTGTTCAGAAGCGTACACAGAGTTATCCTCAGTCACACACTGACTATATACGTTATATAAATATCAATGTTAACTTAATTCAATAATTATTTTTATGTAGCAAAGTAGTAAATAGTGTTTTGCAATCAAGTTACAAAAATCAGTATGAGAGGAGACAAAATTAGAGATTATTTTAAAAATATTTAGTCATATTTTGTCATTCATAAATAAATCAGTAGTGTGGAGAGAACTAATTTAATTGGCGTATTTTATCATGTTTGAGTTTGGAGGGCAAAGCAAAACAGAAGATATCACCAAGTGAGGATGAGTGAGTTCATTCATACATCTCAAAGAAAATAAATTTTGTGAAAAATAATTATCACAAAACTTCCTTAGTAAAAAAATTAGTTTAAACAAGAAATTAGTTTAAAAAAATAATTATTTACAAAGATCCATCACTTACAATTTGAAAAAAATACATTCCAAAAATATTTTTTTCAAAAGTACTGCAGAATCCAGGATGTTAATTGTAGCTCTTAGTTGTTAATAATTATGTGTATTAATTCTAATATCTCAGATTGTAGAATGGTCATGTTTATTTAAAACTGAGGGAGAAATGGAGACTATTTTAAAAAAAAAATTCTTCCTTGGATTTGTACAGCAAATGTTCATTTGAGTGGTCTCTGCTTCAGGATACCAGGCAAAATAAAAGATTCAGTTTGAGGCTCATACATGCCACACTACACTAAAATTTATATTTTGAGTCTTTTAGTTCTACATTTATTTGCTGGTATAAGATGTGTTCTGTTTGGTTGGAACCTTGAAAAGTACTCAGCACCAGCTTTTTGTCAGTTCTAAAAGGTCACTTCCATAACTACACGCAGTATCATTCCTATGTAACCTGTGGCTTTTTGCCGTTTCCTGGTCACTTTAATGCTAATGCCGAGTTCCACCTGTTATTGGTAATGAGTTTTATTAAAGAAAACAATATTGAAAAAGTTAAAATATGAGATGGTTTGGTTTGGTTTGGTTTTAACATTTAAATGTATGTTTTATTTTGCCAGTAAAGTTTCTAGTAAAATACCAGACATTGATCAACATGAAGCATTCACCATATGCAGGTGTTTAGTTCCAGCTGGCCACCTCTCAGAAATAGGAAGCACAAAACAGTGGAAATCACAAAGGTCAACACTGCTGACAAACATCTGGTGGCAAGGCAGACGTGGGGCCTGAGGGATGATCTAGTGGTCTGTGTCCTCAAGGCCCTGATGAGGAAACAGGGAATGCAGTGGAGTCTGCTTACCCCATTCTCCCACCTACCCCATGGCAGTTGTTTACTCCCTGCAGAAGCAGGTTTAGAAGGTTTGTGCTAATCCCATGGAACAATTGTCTGCCCACAGCCCCATCTCCACATGTGGCATTACAGTAACAAAAAAAAGTTATCAATATCACCCCTTTTGGGCAAAATTTGTGGGATGAGAATTTGGCACCAAGTCACAGGGACAAGCCAAGGGGTTTTGTTCTCCTCGCCACTCCCCAGAAGGGACGCCTTTTCGCCTCGGCTCCACTGAGTGTGTTTTCCCCAGGAGATTATGATTATTAAAATTGCTATTGATTTTTAGAGCTAAATAACCAGTCTGCAGTGTAGTGTATCTATCAATGGGAATTGTAAAGAATCTGTATGTTGCGTGCAACTAACCCGTGCTATTAGTGCATCCAGCTGCTTCTGCTGGATGTGATCAGACCTACAGCAATAGGCTGTTATAGTCATGGCTTTAATTGGTAACCATTAAGAGACAAGTTCAGCCGCCCCCAGGCACTCTGATATCTGAGGACCGGCTAGAAAGCAAGGGGATTTGACTCTTACAGAATTTATTTCTCCCTTACCCACACCTATCTTTTCCTTTCACAAGGCAGTGTCTCTCCACTATTCTGATTCAACAGATTTTCAAACCACATGATAAAGAATACATTGTCAAAAATATCAAAGTCCCATGAACACAGCAATGCTAGACAGTTTTGGACTTTTAAGTGTCTATCTAATCCTGTATACTGTATGGAAATGTTTTGAAGAACTTATTGGCTTGAGGTGCTTTAAAGAGCTGCTGTACTTTGCAAATCTTATTTGAAATATTTACCATTAGCTTAATTGAAATATATATGCATGTACAAATCGAGAATATTAGTTTCAGAATTTTTTTTACAGAATGATCATTCACACTGTTGCCGCCAACACTCAGACCTGGGATCGCGGCAACTCAACCTCTGCCGTTGGGGGCCTCCGAGACACGGACTCCAATGTGGGGGATGAAGGAAATGGTGTTTATTGCGTGGTTGCAATTGCTTATATATGTTAAGCCCCGCCCACAAGGCCCCTCGTGGGTGGTCTAAGCTTTCCGTTACATCGTGAGACCTTCCAAACGCCGATCCCTGCCTAGGGCGGGCCCTGCCTGTTACAACATCACATGAATAATAATAGAATGTAGAAGCCCAGCCTCTCCATCTGTTGTTCAGTTCTTCTTGAAGAGATTAATTTACATGATAGCAGCTGTCTAACAGTGGAGTACAGGAAAACGTATCTGAAAATATATGTAAAAACCATGTATACATACATTTGGCAGAGAAATTTAGAGTTGGAGAGAGACAGGGGCAGCTGATACCATCCTGCTTTCTAACCATACCAAATAGTTTAATGAATTTTTATTGAAAGTTCACAGCAAATATTTTAAGGAAAAAAGATAAAAACAAAGTTTCATTTTCAAAAAACGCAAGTCCACATCAGTGCTGCTGCTCAGGGTGAGCCATGGGATGACCCACAGCATGAAATGAGAGAGCTGCTCTCATTTCAGTGACCTGCCTTAGTTCTGGCAAGAGGGACTATGTTTTAGTCCAGCTGCAAAGTGTGCTAATGAAGCAATAGGCAAGGACAGTTGAGCCTTAAGCTCAGAATCACTACTGGAAACTTTGTGCCTGTCTGCAGGGAGTATAAAGTGGATTTTTAGACAGACACAGTGGTTTCCTATAGCTCTGACATTACAAGACAGTTATCTTGTTGCGCTTTCCAAACTGACCTTCCAGACATACAGAATGTGATTTTCATCAGTCTTTCTGGGCTCACCTTAACCTTTCAAAAAAGCACCTTTTCTGCTGCTTGATAGTATGAATTAGCAACATATCCACCTGCACAAAGCTGGAGCATGGCCTGAAGACATTATGAATTTAATAATCAGCTTCTTACAAATCACCCCATCACCTCTACTTGACATGATCCCAGAAGTCATGTCTCTTTCAATTCCCCCATCTCCTTCGTAGGCACACTCCTTCATGTCAATGTAGAGAAAGAGGCAGTAAGCAGAAGCTTATGAGGTTCACTGTGGCAGAGATGAATGATTAGAGTTGCCACCTGATACAAATAAGAAATGTGGGGGTTTTTTTTGACTGGCATTTGCCTTAGTAACCTGATTAAATGAGTGTCGTGGAGCAGCAATGGTTTCTGAATTTTGATTAGGTTGTGAGGTAGGGTTAGGGTTGAGGGTTTTTTGATCAGGAGCTAATGTGCTAGGTTTAAATCTGATGCTTAGGAGTTCAGAGTTTTTAACAGTTTTGCATTTGAGCCTGTTCAAACTCTTGAGTAATTGCTATTGCACGATCACATCCAACACCAGAAGTTAGAATCCATAATGCTTCCAAGGTGAGAGCTAATTGCAAACGTTACACAGCTTCCCAGGCTGTCTCTACAGATTGGTGCTTGGAAAGCACTATCACTGTTGGTACATGGGTTATGTCAAAAAAGGCTAAGGAAATAAACAGCATAAAGTACTTTTAAAACATGCAAGAAGAATTCTATTTAGACTATTTGGAAAGATTTAACTACAGCTATTATTTTCAAGGGGAGATAACTTTGAAAACTTTCTGAAGAGCTTTGGTTAAAAACACAGCTTCAAAACTGTTCTGATATTGCCTGGATTAGAGATCAGACTGCCAGACTTCTACTTATTGTAAGTATTAGAATTACATGACAGTTCATTATGTTAATGAGACCATCTAGAATTTCTGCTTGAAAACTTTTTGCCCATTTCAGAAACAAAACAAATAAATACATAAAAAATCTTCTCTACGGCTATACATTTGCTTACCCCTCCACAATAATTCAGGCTCAGGCACATTTTTCATATAAATAAAAATCAATAGAAAGCCTGAAAACTTGTAGTCTTTTGAAGCATTTGATATAGCAGTCCAGTCTGGGTTACTGACCAGTGATGAAGATGCAGGAAAATAAGTTGCAAGACAACAGGAAAGAACACCAGTAGAATAAAGAAAAGTGCTGGTTTGGAACCTGATTAATGGCAATCTTCCCAATATCTCCCTTTGTAATGCAGAGAGTAATGTTGCATTACACCCTGAGTGCCCCTTTGGTTGCTCAGCATGAGAGTTTAATAGCAAAACATGAGTCTGTTCACAAAGGAGAAACTGGAGTACCAATTAGGCTTGGCACAATTCCTCCTGTATTTATCATTTCAAAACACAAAAGGGTTATAGAGATCAAGCAATCTGTTCTCAACAATCTGACGCTATGGAGAGGAAGATGCCATATTCACCACAGTAATTCCCAATGCGAAATTTCTTAGTACCTCATACATTAACCAGCTGAAGGGTTATCCGTACTTTCTCAATTAAGATATTACTGAGATTTTAATAAGCAAAATATTAGTTGTGAAACAGCCATAATCTAAATGTCTCTTCCATATTTGTCACAGCATAAAACAAGGATCGCTGGTGTGTACAGCTGATGATAAAAATAACTTGTTGTCTGGCTTACAGAGAATTAGTTATATTTTTAAGATATTTAGTTTTTTAAATGGATAACTTCCATAATGAAGCACTGGAAGAAGTGGGTCAAGTTATGAGGAGTTAAATGTGAAACTAAACAAAGTTCAGTAGCGTTTTAAAATAGTAGTGGACTTCCCCTTAATTTGACCAAATGTCTAACAACTGATTTTTGAAATAAAATCTTTGGATTAAAACTGTAGTAGCTGGAAATATTGTACTGTAGCTCTAGTGCTATCATTTTAATAGCCTGTGCTGGCTAACATCCTGTACACTACAATGACAAATTCTATCAGAATAGTTTTGTGACAAAACTACTGAAACAAATGAAAACTAATGAAAACAGAAAGCCCAGATTTTATTTTTAAAATGCTACTATTTCTAAGCAATAGTCTGGACTTGCCAAAACTACTGTGATAGAAAAAAATTGAGTGATTCCTTCAGAAATGTGCACCTTCGAGTCCAGCATTCCAGAAGCTAAAGCACTGGTTTATGTCAGGGAAATAAATATTTTCTTCAGGTGGGTAAAGCTTTCATTATAGTTTTTTAGTTTGATAAATAAGAAATTCTTCATCAAAAATCATTCAAGGAGTAGTATTTTCTCAGTTCATTGTTGCCATTACAAAAGAAAACAGATTAATTTTTTTATAATTATATTTAGTAGTATAATACTGAAATCTAAGAAGCATAATAATATAGACATGACATTTCACCTCTACAATCAATCTACATTTGCATGTTGCACAAATTTACCTTGATAGAAAATGTGAAACTTCAAAAATAGACTTATCTTGCACAGTATTTCTTCTGCGGTATGGAAATACCAGACCACTGAACTCTGTGACAACAGAAGGGTCAGGTGAATTCTCCATACAGTAGCTTCAATTATACAACATAAATATAGCACCTTAAACAAAAAACTCTATTTTACATAAGGTATAATAAAACTTCCATGGGTAGATGACAGAAAACTAACAGGCCAGAATATTAAGACATTAGGCTGCTTAATAAGGGTTGCCTTTCTCCATCCTCCTTTTCCTATTAGAAAGAGTCATTGCTAAAATAAGATTCACTTTCAGATGTTTCTGGTTATGTTCAGCATTATGTTCCCTGTTTACTCACACTGCTCTAATGTGAATTGATGTTCTCTGCAGGAGTTCTCAGTTTTTCCAAATCACATCTCTGTGGTATTTTTCTGTCTTTTTAATACTGTAATTTTGCTTTATTTTAAAATTAATGTACTGGTCTTGGATAGGGAGTCAAGGATTGCTTAATTCAAAGAGCATTTTGCCTACATCAGGCACCACAGAACTGATTTCTTTTGTCATTTAAGGTTTGTCTGTGTGCTCAGAATCTTTTGCTAAGTAGATATGGAGTAAAATAAACAATAATAAAGTTTCATTTGCACTGGAAACAGTACAATACGTTTTACTTAAAGACTGCCCTCTCACTATACAAAGGTGGGGTACTTTCTCAAAGATGTGCGCTAAACTGCACCTCAAGAATGTGGCCTGAGGTGCCTCCTTTCTGCTCCTTTATCCTTGAGGGACAGACAGGGTGAAATCACTGTTTTAAAAGTAACTGAGTTCCACCTCTTCTACAGCTTCTTCTTGACTGAGAAACTGTTACCAGTTTCTGAGAAACTTCAGGACTTGTGGCTTGAACTTCCTGTCCTGTTTGCTGCTAAAGAGGCTCTAGGTTGAAGTGGACAGCTTTAGTGTATGAGTAACTGTGGGACTCTGCCAAATAATATGGAAAAATGAACTTAATGGCCAAGGATCTGTGGTCTTTATTTGGGCACTTAGCCTGCCTAAAAGCCCTTATGTCATGGTATGCCGGTGCATTTTACCCCTCATCAACACGACCCTTATCTCTGCTTTGGTGATAACGATGCATCTGGGTGTAAGGATCTCACCCTGCTAAGCTGGATTCAGGGGAACTACATAACAATACCACATCCATGGGCTAGCCTGAACAATATGTTAAGGTGTAAGAGCAGTAGGAAATATGACTATAACTCAAGCTTTCCCCCATAAATAGTAAGCAGCCCAAGAGCCCTTTGAGGTCTCCTACAGGGCAGCTGGCTGCACTCTAGGATCTCCCTCTGAGCAGCGATGACTGTCAAGGATACTCTCCAGGGTTGAGAGATTCCTTGCCACAACAGATGGTTGGTAAGTGATAGATATATATATATATATACACACACACACACATATAGCATGCTTACACTTTGATCTTTGGTAAAGGTGCACTCAGTCTTAGTTGTACCCATAATTTCCCATTTAGCTTGTCCTCTGTGTAGTAAATAATCAGGTGTACCTCAACACTGAATTCCGTTTCCTCAAAGTTGCATTTACTGTCTCAAACTTTGCTGAAAGACTATCTTGTATCAGTAAATATATTGTTACTTCCCTCTCGTGAGCAAAGTGCATAACTTCCGTTTTTCTGCGACACATAGAAATATATATCTTTTTTTTAATTTTGAGCAGCTCTTAGTGTGGGTTGTGTCACTAGAAGTGTCTGTAGTGAAGGACAAAGGGATGGTCCTCAGATTCTTTGTCTTGGAGTGTGCACTAACCATTGCCTATCCTATCTTTACAAAGGATTTAAAGCTAGCTGAGCAGACAGGAGAGATCTATGGTGTTTCCAAGAGATTACCTGGACTGAAAAATCTGGGACTGTGTGACCCGAGTAGAAATTACCTCCTCCATAGCAAAGATGTAAATAACTATGGATAGAAATTAAAGATAGGATGGGGCTCCTGATGGTACATGAATGCAGAGTGCATTGATCTTATTGGGAGCTTTGTACATGGAAGATCTGATTCTTGGAAATGACAAGCACTTACAACTCAATGTCAAGCCAACAAGGGTTGTGAATTCTCAGCTGGCATTTCAGGCTATTCATTTCAGCTGCTCAGCAGTGTAAGGTGAATACGTGATCCTGAAAGTCTGTACACGAATGTGACTTCATTGATTTAAAAGCAACTGCTCTGAGCGAGACAAATAGGATTTGTCTCTTAGCTCTTAATTTCACACTGTAGACAGCACAATATTCTGTAAAACTAATCTTTGTAACACATCTGTCTTTCTGATCCTCTTACCCTGCCATTTTTGGTTTTCAGTCAACAAAAGAAATATCACAACTTGTCTTTTCTGGGTCGTTTTGATACTTACTTTGTGATTTGTTTCCTTCCAAGTAACCATAAACACAGAGTGCACATTAAGTGTTTTACTTCAACCAGTGTTTGACCGTGGAGAAATGCAGTCTCTGTAGAGAGATACCCCAAGAAATGTTATCATTTCCAGTGGTAAAATGCAATTCAAAAGTCTCTGTAGTGACATAAAACTCTCTTGCTTGTCAAACGCAGCAACAGTGAAGCACTCTAGAACCTAAATATTTTGTAATATTGGAGCTTTATTAAATTGGAGAATGTGTGGTAAGATATTTTCAAATGGTACTTTTTACCTAAAATTCTTCTTAATTAAAAATCTACTGAAAAGTTAAAAAATTTTTCAACTTTAAGTACAGATCGTACAGATCATATTTTCCAACTTCACCTGTACAATTAGGATGACAGTAAATGTTTCCAAGAGCTATAATATGAATGGCAGTTTCTCATGTATACTCAGTGAATTTAATTGACATATATTTCCAGTGAAATGGCTGACAGTGTCAATTGCTATGCCTTGTACATATGTCACAGTGATTAGAAAATTAACATAATTATGTTATTTCTAGTGACATTCTGACTGTCTCATAAAGGATACACATGGAGCTCTTTTGCTCTGCATGGGAGTGTTCTGAAGTTACACAAATTAATGGAAATAGCATGTATATTTGTCCAATGTTCCCACCTTTCTATTCTCCTTAGATATGGCCAAGACAGATGGCAATTTAAAAATAGGTCTAAAAAGTATTCATCTCCAAAAGGTAGTGCAACATAAAAGCAGCTGATATTATATACAGTTACTGCAATGTCACAATGTCACACCACCAAAATCTCTTATTGGTTGGAATTTGCCCGTTTCAAAATAAAATAAAATAAATAAATAAATAATAATTAAAAAAGCATGACAATGAGCTAAAATACATAATGATAATTTGGAAAGCTGTCCATGGGCCCAGACCAGCTTCCACTGTCTTTAATTAGCTTTGAAACAAAATCATGTGACAAGAGTTTTTAGCATTAAGAATCTGGAGCTGGAGAAATAGATCTTGAATGAATGATGTAGTCTCTACAAATTAAGAGTGCATCTGTACGATCAGAATTTTGTGTGTACCATTTTAAGATTTAATAGATATTGAACTAGGTGATTTGAGTTTCCTTTTAGGGAAAGAATGTGAAAGGATTGTAGATTAGGCACTTAAATGTGCATTGGATTAGATAAGCAAGTGTATGGAAGTGAAACACATCTCTCTGACCTTTGGGTTGTGGGTAGAACTTTTCAAAAGTCCTTCTCTAACCCTGAAAATGTCTCATGTCACTGCAAATGAACTGTAAAGCAGATTAACTAATAGGTACAAATCCTGCAATATTATTATGCCACTGTGACATGGGTTTTCAGACTCATGGGGTACAAATTGCTTCCGTACTGCTTTGCCATGTGTCAACAGAGCTTTCCAGACTTACGTTCACTTTACCCTTACAGAGACTTATGTCAGCAGCTATCAAATTGGCTCACAAGGATAGGCGGAAAAACTTCTCGTAAATTTTAAATATCTAGACAAATACATATTTGAAGCCTAGACTCTATGACTACATCTTTATTAACAAATTAAACTTTTATTTTTTTCTTTGAAGTGCTGAGTCAGGCAAAGCACAGTCATGTCTATGTGCAATTAAGCTCCCCTAACTTCTGAAAAGGGATGTTCACATCAAACTGTCTACTGACAAAACACCCTTTGCTAATGCACTGACTCCTGGAAAGTACATACAACTTTTTTTTTTCAGAGGATTCTGGATAACCCAGGCTAAAATCACACTAGGAAAATTTTAACCTGTTAACTGCACATTTTTCCATTTACAAGTACGGGCACTATTTATAAGAGCATCCTGTATCTTATTTTCTCTAGGTTTTAGCAAGGCCAAAATAAAATAATTGAAAACAGAGACCATACTTACAACATAACAGAAAAATAAGTCTATGTGCAACATTAGCTTGACTTTTTGCCATCTACCCAATTCAGCTGACCGACCAAGCCTCTGTTCAGAGCATTCCTAACTGAAGACTCTGCTGGTTTTTTGACATAAACTATGGTGCAAGCGCACTTGTGTGATCAATCAGATTTAATAAACTCTTCATCACATTAATTACTATTTATTCAATCAAGCTGGTTAGCCCTTCCTGACACTTCACCTTTGTTTACCCTGTTTTGGTTTGGAGATGCTAATGTCTCTTTAAAATGACTCAGACAATTTTTTTAATCTTCCTGCCTGGTCAAGCTTTATCAGGTTCTTTATTGTGAAACAAAACATCCTTTCTCATTGGAATACAAAATGCTCAAGTGTCACAGCAAATAGTTTTTATATTTTAAAATAGTCACATTTTCATTATCTTGCAAAAGGCTCTAAATATATATATATACATATTCATATAACTGGAACTACAGCATGTGGTTTATTGCTGAATCTTTTGAAATCCAGCATAATCATTCATTCTGAAAGAGTAAGTATCTAAAGAGCTGCTATACAACAACTTTCTGATATCTTTAGAGATATAGCACATCATGAGTCCGTGTGAAGTTGCCACAGAATGACTTTCCCAAGTACAAAAGAAGCAAGAAGACATATCTGCAAAGCTGTTCTATTAACTCATCAGTAAGGAAGAGTTGTAAGTGGTCTCGATATTGTGGTCTATGCCAGGGATTAAATGTCACACACTAAGATTTTATTGACTCTTTCTGCCAGCTCTGCTTAAAGTGATGACTTTCTAGGTAAGATTGAATGGAGGGGTACTTGCAGGTTTCTCAATCTTATAAGACTCTAACCACAGCATTTATCTTTCATAAGAAGTACTTACATAAAGTAATGGCCACAGGCAAGTTGTCTTTGTGTGCAAAATATGATTTTTATTGTTACATTCTTGTTGGAAATGACCCTATTCTGGGAAGAAATTATCAAATCCAAGGTACATTTTCGTTAGTTTTCATTTTTTTCCCCTATAAAGCTGTTTATCTTTGTGCTTTTTACACTGTTAAAGGAGGGTGACTGTTCAAGACCTACTTTAGCTCTTACTAACTGCAGCCTCCACACTAAAATGCTTCAAGCAGATTTGAGCTCCTTTCAGTTACTACACCTTACAACTACATCTGAGGCTGTTTAACCTTCATCCTTCTGGCTACATGATACCTGCTGAGCATCTGAGGTCTCTGACTTCTGGGTTGTATGGATCAACAGGCACTCAGCCCCTGACCTTGAAAGTCGTGAGAAGTTAAATTCCACTAGGGAAGGTAGAAGGTAAACATTGAAGCACGTGATATTGAAGATGGTCACAAAAAAAACAAAAACAAAAACAAAAACAAAAACAAAAACAAACACACAGATTACTGAGCTGGTATACACTTATTGTGAACTTCCTCAAGCATAATGTAAGCAGGCTTTGAATGCTGTTTTAAGGAGACTCCAGCACAGTGTTAGGATAATCAGCTTCCTTGTCTTTAGCTGGCTGATTATAGGCTGTCCTTGACATAGAAAAGAAGCACTATCATAGCCTGTGGACAAAATTGAACTTCTCTAAGAAGTAAGGCAAAATACCTCGACTAAGGCAAAATACATTTACTAAGACTGTGCTTGAAAATTACTTCTTAGAGGACATCCTCTCTACTAGCTATGGAGTGAAGCTAGGAAGAATGTCCTAGTCACATTGTGAATGATACACTAAATCACTACTGTGCTTTGGCATTTTTTATAGTAATATTAATTTACTGAACAACTTTTGATGATTTCAGAAAGGAGTAAGTATATTAATAGACTACTTTCACGATAAATAAAATACTATATCTAACAATACTTTTGTAGCTTCAGTTTGTCACAATAGTGTGTATTGTAACTATCAGTCAAGTGTTAAGATTGGAATCGTAGAAACAGGAATTGATAGTATTGTCATTGTTCAGCACTGGGCAAGGTAGTCTTGCTACTGATGTACACAGAGCAGCACATCTGTGAACATAAAAGTAATTTTGGTACAATATTTAACTATACCTTAAGCCCACTATAGTACACAATTTGCTAACCACAAAATACTGCTCTTCGCTTGGAATGTTCTATAGAGTTCTGCCCTAAAGATCTCAAGGGGGTTTATTAGTGTGGACTAGCACCTCACTAGTCATATTCACAAAGCTCCAGTTTGTCTCGGAGAAGACTTGCATTTCTTTAATGTGTAGGAGCATATTAGCTTCTTCGCAGAACTCTTCCTAGACAGAACCACAGATGATCACTGTTTCCATGACACCTGTGAATTTTAAGGGCAACTTTTGCAATTATGTATGTGGAAAAGTTAAGTACTGAGGAACCCAGTTTTTGTAAGTTGATCTTCTTGTGTTCAGAACTTACTAAGGTAGAAGTCAAATTTTAGCCAGACTGAGAGCATTTGACAATCTGCATGTGATAAATTCTAGAAGTAATTGGTAGATGAAGGAACTAATTTCAGCTCAAAAGCACTTATTTAATTTTATGAGCCCATGCTGTTTTACTGTCATCACTTCTGGCTCAGCAGGAGAAAGGCCTCAGGTAGATGCAGGGGTAGGAAATCCTGAATTTTCTGCTGTAAACTGAATTAGATGTGTGACTATAATAATAGTTTTCTGTCTTTTTTTCTCAAGCACAAAATCTAACTCTGGATGACTGTGGAAACCATGAATAACCATAGGAAAAGTTTAAGGTTTTCAGTTCCAGTAACTGTCCAAGTCTTTTTCTTCATCAGTAAGACAACTTTTTCTCATTTAAAAAATAATATTTCTCATTGAAAAAAAATAAATAATTGACATGTTATATTTTGAGGTATTCTGGTGCAATGCAAAATGATCCAAATCTCACTACGTGGCCATTGCACTCAAAATGTTAACATTTGTCAATGGTTATTCCATTTTTGAAGTATAGCATATCAGCCGTAAAAAGGATTATAAGAGATCAGTACATATTATTTTGAAAGTCAGATGTTTCATAAGCACATGTATTCTCAACCAAGATGGCTCAGATGGAAGATTATTACTTTGATTTATGCCACCACAATTCAAATAATGAAGATCTAAAGATGAAAGCTCACAAAGATCAGACTGGGACCACTCTACTACTAAAGTATAAAAACTAAAACCTAAAAATGTGAAACACTTTTCACAGAACCATAGAATATCCTCACTCAGAATGGACTCACGATGATCATCGCATCCAACTCCTGATTCCATACAGGACAACCAAAAAGTTAAGCCATATGTCTGAAGTTTAACCATCTGTCTATTGTTGTTGTCCTTCTCTAGTTACATTCTAATATTTTTATATCCTTACACTATAGAGCCCAAAACTGTACACAGTACTCAAGGTAAGGCTGTACCAGTGCTGAGTATAGTGAGACAATCACTTCTTTCACCTGGTTAGTTAAACTGTGCTTAATGCACCCCAGCATACACTTGGCTATTTTGGCCACCAGAACACACTGTTGACTCATATTGAGCTAGCCATCAATCGAAACCCTCAAATCCCATTCTGCAGGGCTGCTCTGCAGCTTCTTGTCCCTTGTTTTGGCCATACATCCAGGATTACACCATCCTGTCTGTAGAAACCAGCTTTTGTTCTTGTTAAATTTCATATAGCTGGAGATTGTCCAGCACTCTAATCTATCAAAATATCTCTGTAAAGACTCTCTACTCTTGAGTGAGCCAATGATGACTCCTAATTTAGTATTGTTGGCAGATATCCTTAGTGTGCACTCAACTCCTGTGTCTAGACATTGATAAAAACATTTAAGAGATTTTCTTCTGCCTATATGAAAGGACACAGTAGTAATTTGTCTTCCATGTTTCCATTCCTTATTTTCGATTCCATTTTTGCTTGCTTGATTCTAGCACTCAGACCACCCCCTCAACCCCCATCTCCAAAATATCTGTCAAAAGCCTAGATTTGAATATGCTTTAACTTCAAGAAAGTTCAGACACATATTTGAACTGTTAGATTTCTGTCATGGTGTGTGATTCATTTCAGTTTGAAGGAAAAAAAAAAAAACGAAATTATTTGAAAATCACATTACTACTGAATTGCAAAGAGGGAGACAGCCAGGAGAGAGGTTTTGGAAAGGATGGGAATAAAGTCAAAGAGAAAAGAAAGGATTATGTTTCCTTTGCAACATTTTTTATTTTTTTTTTATTTTATTATATAGTGCTTGTTACTGCTGGGATCCATATCTAGTTAAAATAACAGAGTCACTGAGGCAAAAAGAGACCTCAAAAGCATGTAGTTGAAACCACCTGCTCAAGTCAGGTCAGCCAGAGCAAGTTGTAAAGGACTGTGTCCAGCTGGGTAAATGCAATAAGATGTTAATTATAAATTGATTATGGATCATTACAACCACATCTATGGGTTGTTTTTTTTTTCTGAATATTCAAAACAGATAATGATTATGAATATATGATTACTATACACCTCTCCTGAAATCAGCCTAAAGCAGATAGGTTGCAATTACTAGTTTATTTCATGTTAAAGATAATGAAAAGAAATCAACTTAGTATAATATAATACGATATATGGGTAGTTGTAGTGATTTTTGCTAGAATAGTGAGTTTTCTTCACAGTAACTAGTATGGTGCTATGTTTTGAATTTATGCTGAAGACAGCGTTGATAATACACCAGTGCTATATCTGTGGCTGAGCAGCAGTTACAGAGAGCCAAGGTCATTTCTGCTTCTCATACCATCCCACTAGCAAGTAGGCTGGGGGTGCACAAGAAGTTAGAGGGGAACACAGCTGGAACAACAGACCCCATCTGGGTCCAAAAGGATATCCCATACAATTATTACAAATTATTGTAATAATTACAAATTTAATTTGTAAATATTACAAATTAATACAAAATATTGTGCTTAGGAAGGAAAGCTAGGGGCAAAAGGGAAAGGTGGAGTGACATATTCAGAGTTATGGCAGTTGTCTTCCCAAGTGCCCACTAGGTGTGATGGAGTCCAGTTTTCCTGGATATGGCTGAACGTCTGCCTGCGGATGGAAAGTCTCCAAACTGGTGAAACATGGGTT